>NC_141990.1:316159905-316286501 GCF_049901715.1 Pseudonaja textilis | reverse complement strand
GGAACTCAAAAGGGACTGGACTTAGTCCATTTGTGGCTACATAGAGTTTCCTCTTGATTCCTCTTTTGAATCCATGCTCCATGTCTGTCACTCCTCCTTACAGCTTCAGTTTGTTAAACAGAATAAAATTGAGCTGTGGAGAGTCTGAATGCCCATGAGAGCAACAGAGAGGACAGAGGCAAGAATGGTTGAAGGGGGAGGAGAAGGAGAAGATTAATAGTAATAATAATGCAGACTTAGCAAATAGTTAGATAGTGTTGAGGGAATTATTTGTTTAGCAGAGTGATGGCATTCAGGGAAAAACTGTCCTTGTGTCTAGTTGTTCTGGAGTGCAGTGCTCTATGGCATCATTTTGAGGGTAGAAGTTAAAAGAGTTTATGTCTGAGGGGTCTGTAGATATTTTCAAGGCCTTCTTTTTCACTTGATATACACATCCTCAATTGAAGGCAGGTTGGTAGTGGTTGTTTTTTCTGCAGTCCTAATTACTCTTTGAAATCTGTGTTTGTCTTGTTGAACTGCAGAACCAAACCAGACAATTATAGAAGTGCAGATGATAATTGCAGAACAACCTGCATCTCCCTCAGTATGTAACCCAAATCCAACTTGTACAAAGACAATTCATTTTAACCTTGGTTCATGTTTTTATAGTTTAAGAACCTATGTGACACACACACACACACACACACACACACAATTTGTTCAGTTTTACATTTATTGCACTGCTCAGCTTGTTGTGTGAATGCAGCCAGTCTTTGTCCATCTGAACACATAAAGCAAGATTCAAAATAGTCTTAATGGGTTGTTTGTCTCAAAACCATCATTTTTATTTTATTTTATTTGGTTTGTCAATTGTTTACAGGATAATAGGTATAAGTAAAAACATAGTTATGAATACATGGATACATATAAGAAAAATAAAAGAAACAATAGGACAGGGACAGTAGGCACATTGGTACACTTATGCATGCCCCATACAGACCTCTTAGGAAAGGGGTGAGGTCAATAGTAGAAAGTCTAAGGTTACAGTTTTTGGGGTTTGAGAAAGAAACCAGAGTCAGGTAGAGTATTCCAGACATTGACCACTCTGTTGCTGAAGTCGTTTTTCCTGCAATCAACTTGGTGTGATTAACCTTGAGTTTGTATCTATTGTGTGCTCTTGTATTGTTATGGTTGAAGCTGAAGTATTCATTGACAGGTAGGACATTGCAATGTATGATTTTATATACTATACTTAGATCGGACTGAAGGTGGTGTAGTTCTAATTTTTCTAGGTCTAGAATTTCAAGTCTGGTGGCATAAGGTATTCTGCAATGAGTAGAGTGGAGAACTCTTCTTGTGAAATAGTTCTGGACTTTCTCAACTGTGTTAATATCAGATACATAATGTGGGTTCCAGACTGATGAGCTATATTCGAGTATTGGTCTAGCAAATGTTTTGTATGCTCTAGTTATTAGTGTAATATTACCAGAGAAAAAGCTACGTAAGATTAGGTTAACAACTCTCAATGCCTTTTTGGCTATGTAGTTACTTACAGTGGGCTCTAGCACTTAGATCATTAGAGATGAGTACTCCAAGATCCTTGACAGAGTTTGGATCATCAACAAGGTCTTGACTATTCAGCCTGTATTTTATTTTCTGCAAAAAATTTTGCCAATATGTAAGACAGAGCATTTATTTGTTGAGATCTGAAGTTGCCATTTGTTTGACCATTCTGATACATATTCAAGGTCTTTTTGAAGGGTAGCAGCATTGTCTGTGGTGTTCAATAGCTTTACATCGTCAGCAAAGAGAACTCAGTTGCTCTTAGTATGATCACAGAGGTCATTTATGTAGAGTATGAAGAGAGTTGGTCCTAGAACAGTGCCTTGGGGGACACCGCTGTTGACAGGTACAGAATTTGATAGGACGCTCTCAATTTTGACCATTAATTGTCTGTTTGACAGGAATGCTTCTATCCAATTATGCAGGTGTCCAGAGATACCATGAGATTTTAGTTTTAGGAGTAGTTTGAATCAAAGGCTTTACAGAAGTCTATGTAGATTGCGTCTATTGCTTTGCCCTGATTGAGTTGTATAGTCCATGTGTTCTTGCAGTGTAAGAGTTTCAGGTTACAGGATAGTTTTTTCTGAAACCAAATTGTTTATTAGAGAGTAGGTTGTTTCTAAGTGGAGGATGATGGATTGGTTAATAATTGTTTCCATGACTTTACAGGTGACACAGCATAAAGAGATTGGTCTGTAATTTTGAACTGGGCTGGGGTCTTCCTTTTTGAAGACGGGGATGACCATGGCTTATGATCATAGTTTTGGCAAGGAGCTGGTCCTGAAAGATTTTTCAAAGATTATGCTTAGAGGTTCGGCTATGGCAGCGAATAGCTTTTTTAAGAAGTAGAAACATGTTCTGTCCGGTCCAATAGATAGAGATGGTTTTAGATTGTGTAGTGCTTTTTCAACATTGTCTTCTGTAAAATCAATATGCATCAGATCATTGTAGTTGTCTGTGGTTCAACTAGGAAATATTGAGCATGATCCACTGCTGTTTACAAAAACTGAGCTGAAGAATGTGTTAAAGATGTTGGCTTTAATGGTGTCGTCGTTGCAGTCTTTACCATTAGGTCCTTTCAGGGATGGGATGGACCTTGAGTCTTTTAGTTTGTTGTTTACAAAATTGTAGAAAGCGCAGGTGGAATTGGTGCGTAGAAGGTTTTCCTCTTGTTTACTGTGATAATTGGTGCATTCAGTCTTTATCTGGTGGCATAAGTTTTTGTATCAGCTTTTGAAATTGGCAACAAAAAAAATCAGACTTTTCTGCATTATTGGACAGACATTGAACTTCTCTGAATTGTGAAGAGACAAACCAAGGCAAGCACTTTCTTTTCCTTGACTATATTTCATCAAACATGGCTCTGGCATGTGCTCTGTTCAATTCTCAGCTAGAGAAAGTCAGAGGAATTGTTGCTAAAGTGAATTTATCAGTTACAAGAAATAAGTAAATACTTAAAACTGTAATCAAATATCACCGATGGAAAAGCACATGATTAATTTTGGGATGAGGCACTGAAATCATTCAATGTCATTATTCTGGTAATGCTTAATTTGAAGAAACCATGATACAAAAGATCAACAATAAAGATTTCTTTTGTAGTTTCAGAGTAAATATTTGGCATTATTGCAGATTCCTCAGTTCTCCACCAAGGGAATCATCTAGCTTTGCAGACATAAATTCCACTTCTCAAGATAATCACCATGTTCTGAAAGAATCCATAACCGTAGCTCTAACCAAATACTCCTATTTTAAAGATCTGTTTTATTTCAGATTCTTCCCTATTTGAGGAATGTGCAGTTCAACAACGGTGCTGGAGAGGAAGTCTCCTTCTCAGACGATGGACTGGGATCTGCTCGTTTTGACCTTCTCAATTGGCTTTTCCTGCCCAATCAATCTTTTGTCCCCATGAAGGTTGGGCAAGTGAATCCTGAGGCTCCCCCAGGCCAGGATTTTACCATTAACTCTGATGGAATCATCTGGGCCACAAAGGTGAGCTGCAAGGAAATATTGTAAGTCCAGGGAAAGATTCATTATCTTCTTGAAATGCAGAACATTTTTCCAACTTGAAAAATAATCAGTTGAGTCAGAAATCATGACAGTCATTTGGTGAAGAATCTGCTTTTCATGTAACACAATTGAGGCCTAATTTTTGTCATTCCTCAAAGGGAACAGTGTCTGCTTGAAATGCAGGATGCAGTTACATCAAGAAACAGTGATTTCCATAGACTATTTCTGCTCAGTTGTATCCTCAGTGTACTTTCTTTTAGAAATGCTGTGGTTCAGTCCACAAGCAGAAGTGGTATTCAGCAGGTTCTGACCAGTTCTGGAGAACCAGTAGTGGAAATTTTGAGAAGTTCAGAGAATCAGCAAATACCATCTCTGACTGGGGATTATACAGTATCCTTCCCCTGCCACACCAACAAAGCCTTCCTTTGCAGGATGAAACCCCACTTCCAATCTCGGTTGAGAGCTTGAGAGTGCCATTGAGCTGAATCCCCCAGCAGCTGTTCCTGTTTTTAATAGACAATGGTGAACAATGTGATTAGAAGTGATTCTGAGCATATAAATGGGGAGGTGGAATAGAAATAGGAATGTGGGAACCAATTAAACAATTCATTGGTATTTCTCTTTCAGACCATCCCGTTTGCCAGGTGTGGCAGGAAGAGGTGCCAGGCAGGAGAAAGGAGAAGAGTTTCTGAGGGCAAGCAAGTTTGCTGCTACCAGTGTGATGCATGTCCAGAAGGGACCATTTCTAATCAGACAGGTAGACCAGACTTTAAACCTTAAACCTCCAGAATTAAAGGAAGACATTTATTTAATCAATCTATTTTTGTTATTGTTGTCATTTCTGATGAGATTGACATCCACTCATACTGCCCCACCATAGAGGATACTTTTCCTAGTGCTCAGCAATTGCTTGCAGTATATATTTAGGACAGAATTTGTGAATCCCCAACATGCATTTCCACTCCTACTCTAACATCCAACTGGGAAAAACAACACGCAATCTTTTCCGGAGGAAGTGGGGTATGCGGTCCAAAGCTTTAATGTTTTCATTTAGTGCATGCTTCTTCCATCAGCTCTATCAACCTCTGAAAAAATAGACCTGCCAGGGAAAGAGGAGCTCCATCTATCTCTCTTCAATAGAGGAGGAGGAATCAAAAAAGTCTGAATGAACAGATCTAAAGTACAAAGCAGAAAGGTGAAGGCAGGTATGATATATACACAAACAAAATAGCAGCATTTCTGGATAACAGATCTGTTGGTCCTCTATGGGTTCCGTTAGAAAGTGAGGGAGAAAATAGGCAGTAATCTCAAACTGAAAGCCATATTACCCATGGAATTGGCCCAGTGAATGGATAGCTGGAACTGAACAAATCTTCACCATTGGCTAATCAGGATCATCATAAAGGAAGAATTATTTGCTCCTTTTGATGCCCCATCAATAGCACAGTGGGTTGTTACCCTTTGTGGGTAGGTCACCAGCAGAAAGGCAACATGCATATCACCTTTGTGGGAGGGATAATATGCATGGCAGTTGCTCAAGAAATCCTTAGACAAAAACTTTTGATTTCAGATGCAGCTCACTGTGAACCCTGCTCAGAAGACCAATTTCCCAACAAGGACAAAGACCAATGCATCGCCAAGAAACGCCACTTTCTTGCATATGAAGAAACCCTGGGATATATTTTAGTTTTTCTTGTTCTTTTTCTCTCAGTGATCACTTCTGCAGTCCTGGTAATTTTCTGTAAACATCATGACACACCGATTGTCAAGGCCAACAACCGAGATCTCACCTACATCCTCCTGGTCTCCCTTCTGCTCTGCTTCCTCTGCTCCTTCCTCTTCATTGGTCAACCACGGAACATCACTTGTCTCTTCCAACAATCTGCTTTTGCCATTCTCTTTGCCCTTGTGGTTTCCTCTGTGCTGGCAAAGACCATCATGGTGGTTCTTGCCTTCATGGCCACCAAGCCAGGGAACAAGACAAGGAAACTCTTAGGAAAACCACTGACCAACTCCATTGTCATAGCCTGTCCCCTGATCCAAGCAGTCCTTTGTGCCACTTGGCTGGGAACCTCTCCCCCGTTTCTTAATTTGGACTTCCACTCCTTGTTTGGAGAGACCATCTTGGAATGTAAGCAAGGCTCAGCTGTAATGTTTTACGGTGTCCTCTCTTACCTAGGACTTTTGGCCCTTGTCAGTTTCACAGTGGCATTTCTAGCAAGAAAATTGCCCGATAGTTTTAATGAAGCCAAGTTCATTACTTTTAGCATGCTGGTCTTTTGCAGTGTTTGGATCTCCTTCCTCCCCACCTACCTGAGCGCCAAAGGGAAGTCCATGGTGGCAGTGGAGATCTTCTCCATTTTGGCCTCTGGAGCTGCTCTCTTGGCTTGTATTTTTTTCCCCAAATGCTACATTATCCTACTGAGGCCTGATCTGAATTGTAGAGAAAATATAGTAAGAAAAAAGAATTTCTAATTAATGCTGGGATTGGCCTCAGTTATATTTAGCTTTATGGTATGTTTAGAATGTGAAAAGATTTCTAATAAATGATGATGTGAAGGAGGAATTTATCCATAAAACAGTTCCTTATCAAGTTCTGCAAATGCTTATGATAATCCTGTGATCAGTCTTTTGTTTTCATGTTTTCCAAGTCTCCTTAGTGAGGTCCAGTGCCCTGCATGGAAGGAAAACTGGTTTTTAAAGATGTGTTTATTATTTCAGATATTCCTAAGTTTATATGGCAAAGGAAAAAAAACCCAGAATTACATACAAACTATTGCAAGATGCTAAGGAAAAAGGGGTTTGGGTTTGCCAGACCTGAAATTGTAATTTGAGGTGGGTTGTCTAGTCTGGTTAAAAGAGTGGGTGAATTTCCAGAATAAGAGGTTATTTGAATTAGAGGGCCATGAATTAATGTTGGCACAGTTATTTATGGTATGATAAAGTTAATGTTGATTTTAATAATCACTTTGCTAGACGTGGCATACATTGGAATAAATATGAAACATTTCTACGATGTCTCCATAAGAAGCTTTTCTAAGAAAAGAAATTGTGGCAAAGCCAGAGTGGTGGACATTTGGTAAAATATTATCCTCAACTCTGGTGAACCTACATTAAAGTTGAGGGAAGAACTTGAATTAGAAGGTTAGGTTTACTTTTAGTTTAAATATCAACAACTGAAGGAACGGTTTAAATCAGAAAAAAAAGCCACAGGTCACAGCATCGACTTCAATGGCACCAAAACCCGAGCCACTATAGAAAACCGCAGCCACAGAATTATCAGAGAAGCCATAGAGATTGAAAAAAGACCTGAAAGCATGGATAGAAGAGATGACTCCACCAGACTGTCAATTATCTGGAAACCTACACTCACAAACAAAAAAATCTCCACACCAGAAGCCAAGCAAACACCTGGGCACAAACAGACAAAAAACAGCTGCCAAGCCTGACAAACAAGATTAAAAAGAACACAATACACAAGCCTGAGGATGGCAGATGACATTCTGCTGAAACGTCGCTATAATAAAGGACAAATATTAAGACAATGGAAAATACCCAAAGAAACCTAAATACACATTCAGCATTTGAACCTCCCATGAACACACACACACACACACAGACACACACACCACACATACCACACCAAGATCCCATACAAATTCTCAGCCATTTGAAACCAGAACTATACCCTCATGAACAGAGCCATAGAGTACCTAACATGAAGAATGACACCAGACCCACACCCATGAGAGCCACACAAGATGCCATCACCACACTTCCATGTAGAAAACAGACTCACACCCACTCAGAAGATGAGACACGACCATGGACCAGAAGCCGTACTGCAGCTGCATCACTACCCACTTCAAACCCCTCCGAGCCATACATGAAGCAAACCAACACCCACTATGAAGATGCAGCACGACCACGAACTCAAAGCCAAACAGCAAGATCACAGCTCACCAACTCAAATCCCCAGCAACTAAGACTAACCTGAGCACAACCAAGCCCCCACCTGACAGCTCCAACCAACAGAACACTCCAACCCCAACCAATCAGAACACAGCCAAACCCCCTACCAATGAGAACACACCCCCACCCAATCAGAACACAGCCAAGCCCCCACCCAATCAAGTCCCACCCCACTAGCAGTTAAAAGGAAGAAGCAGCTGCAATCTCACATCACTCTGAGAAGCAAGAGCGAAGAGAAGAAGCCTGAAGATGATGAATGAGACTTCATCGAAACGTTGCCTAGATACTTCGAATCTTACGCGGGAAAAAACCCGAACAACCAAAGATCCACATACAAATACCCGTGAGAACCTCAGAAAACAATATATATATATATATATATATATATATATATATATATATATATATATATATTGGATCTTTGTTGTTTTTCACGTATATAATATAAATATAAATATAAATATAGACAGACACACACACCAACAAACTCAGGAAACTACAACAACGCCAGAAACCAACTCCTCCCCCCCACAGCCACACATTAAACAAACAGTGCACAACATCTTAGACAAGATCCTCACTGAAGCTGAAACCAAGGCCCTTTCAAAAGGATTCAACTTTGCTGTCGCTCCCAAACACATCCCCACAGAAACCATCATATGCGGAGTTGAAACCAGCCTGACCAAAACCAACCCTGATGATGCTAACAAAATCAGCCTCGAAATCACCAACATCCTCTGCACTAGCAAACCACCCAAAAGCAACTTATCCAAAGGAGAACAAACTGCACTACTTAACCAGCATAATAATCCTACCAGCAGACAAGGGCAACGCGACAGTGGTTATGAACACATCTGACTACCAAACCAAGTTAACCAACCTACTCCAAGACCCCACATACAAACCCCTAAAGACAGACTCTACCACCTACCTAGAAAAAACGAGAACCTCAGAAAACAAATACTGCACCACTACAGGGAGGAAACCCACCATCTGACCAGGACTTATGAAAAACTTGAAGTCCAAAGAGCCTCCATTTTATGTGACCTTGCATTCTTATGCAACTGCCGAGATCAAAATTTAATTCCCACAAGCTTCCAATTGAAATTCCACACCAACACAGCAGCCACCAAACGCATCCTAAAAAGAACAGAACTGGCCCTAATTAGAAATGAACTTCACACAAAAAGGTTTCTCCTAGACCAAATCAACAAAGATCTCCTCACACTCCACCTCAGACTCAGCAACAAGATTCACCCTCTGCTTTGGGACAAATCCAAACAACTCGCTGTCTGGAGAGCCGAAACACAGACCACCCTCAAGACAGACACACACACCAACAAACTCAGGAAACTACAACACTCAGACAAGATCCTCACTGAAGCTGAAACCAAGGTCCTTTCAAAAGGATTCAACTTTGCTGTCGCTCCCAAACACATCCCCACAGAAACCATCATATGCGGAGTTGAAACCAGCCTGACCAAAACCAACCCTGATGATGCTAACAAAATCAGACTTGAAATCACCAACATCCTCTGCACTAGCAAACCACCCAAAAGCAATTTATCCAAAGAAGAACGAACTGCACTACTTAACCTGAAAGAAGACACCAGCATAATAATTCTACCAGCAGACAAGGGCAATGCGACAGTGGTTATGAACACATCTGACTACCAAACCTAGTTAACCAACCTACTCCAAGACCCCGCATACAAACCCCTAAAGACAGACCCCACCACCTACCTAGAAAAAACTACCAAATCCAAAATAAAAGCCTCCCCATCAGTGAAGAAAAGGGCGAATCATACCCAGAGAAAAATCATCCAGATGCTGAATCACTCGCCTTTCCACAGGCACTGAGCGTCACATAGCGCCCCATAGAGAATTCTTTTCACAGGTCCCAGCAACCATGAGCGCCAATCCGGCCTTTCCGGCTTTTAAACCGGACGAAGAGAAGTGGGAATCGTACAAAAACCGCTTCAACCACTATATCGACGCGGTCGGCCTGGCCGACGCGGGGGAACATAGGAAAAAATCCTATTTCCTAATCTATTGTGGGGCCACCGTCTACGATACTGCAGCAGCCCTCGTAGCTCCGAGACAACTAAAGAACGTTCCATGGTCAGAGCTACTCGAAATCCTCACAAACCACTACGCCCCCCGGCCATCCCAGATCGCCAGGAGATTCACATTTCGCATGAGGAAGCAAGCGAGCTGCGAAACTATCAATCAGTACATGGCCGCCCTCCGAACGGCTGCGTTACATTGTGGTTTTGGAACGTATTTAGAGGACATGCTCCTTGACCAGTTGGTATGTGGAGTCAAAGACCTCCATCTGCAGAGGCACCTACTAGCGAAAAAAGATCTCAACCTCGCACAAGCAGTTGAGGAAGCTTTAGCAGCCGAATTAGCAACAAACTCAGCCACGGAAATCCAAGGCCCAAACACCAAGCCGTCAGCGCTACAAGTCCACTCCGAAGAGGTGGTTGTCGAGGAACCAGACGGTGACGAAGACGACGTCCACCGCATCACCAATGAGAGACGGCCACAGGTAGGGGCTAAGCAGGAAAATGCCGGTCCGCCCAAGCGCATCACCCTGTGCCTAGCCTGTGGGGGACCTCACCAAAGAGCGACCTGCAAGTTCAAAGGGGCCACCTACAACAACTGCCGTAAGAGGGGACACATCGCGAGGGTCTGTCAAGCTCCCCAAACCGCAGCGCAAAGATACTCCCCCTCGCACACGGTACCACAGAGGCAAGTATTAAATTGTCGCACGCACCGTCTCGCCAAGCACATTTTCCACTCCGTCAATAAAATTTCTCTTTCCGTTTCCATAGAAGGTAGACCGTGCCGTATGGAGGTTGACACGGGGTCAGCGCTCTCAATAATATCGTGGAACACCATCAAGAGGCTTCAGCCCAGCCTATCCGCCAGCCAGCTACAGAGATGCCAGTTCGGCCTGAAGGACTACCAGGGGAAGACCATTCCAGTAATCGGCAGAGGCAAGTTCCTTGTCAGTTTTAGAGCTTTTAAAGGCCACCTACCTCTAGTGGTAGTTAACGGCAATCTACCCACTCTATTGGGGCTCGATTGGTTTCCCCATCTCGGCCTAGGGCTAACAGGAGTCCATGCTGTCTCAACCTCAGACACTGACTCCTTGTTCGCTGATTACGCAGACGTCTTCAGCGGAGAGCTGGGATGTTATAATGGTACCCCCATCTCATTTTCAGTTGACCCCCAGGCAGTCCCAATCAGACTAAAACCGCGTAGAGACCCTTTTGCAATTCGACCGAAACTAGATGCCGAATTGGACAAACTATTAAAGCAAGGAGTTATTGAACCTACCGACTTCGCCAAATGGGAGACGCCCATCGTCACACCCCTTAAAAAAGATGGCAGTCTGAGAATTTGCTCGGACTACAAGACGACAATTAATAAATTTTTGCAAGTTAGTGCCTACCCGGTACCAGTAATTCAGAACCTACTACACACATTCGAGCCGGGTAAGATCTTCGCTAAATTAGACATGTCTCAGGCATACCAGCAGTTCCCTGTCGATAACCAGACAGCGGAGCTGCAAACAGTTGTTACTCACAGGGGTGCCTTTCGTTGTAAGCGTCTCCAGTTTGGCTTAAGTGTAGCCCCGGGCATATTTCAATCCCTCATGGAGCGGATCTTACAGGGCCTCCCTGGCGTAGTACCCTACTTCGACGACATTTTAGTCTCGGCCAGGGACAGACCCCAACTCTTCCAGAGAGTGCGAGTGGTGTTAGAGAGGTTCAGACAGCATGGCCTCAAGTTGAAAAAAGAAAAATGTGCCATTGCCACTAGACAGGTGGACTTTCTGGGTTATAAAATTGACGCCTCTGGTATCCATCCCCTGGAGTCCAAGGTAAAGGCAATCCACAAGGCCCCCACTCCAACCTCCAAAACAGAGCTACAGGCTTTTTGGGGGCTCCTGAACTTTTACGCTGCCTTTCTACCCCACAAGGCTTCTGTAGCCGAACCCCTGCACAGGTTACTTGACAAAAATACCCCCTGGCACTGGGGACTGAAGGAAAGTCGGGCG
The DNA here is from genome assembly GCF_049901715.1 of Pseudonaja textilis. Lineage (NCBI taxonomy): Eukaryota > Metazoa > Chordata > Lepidosauria > Squamata > Elapidae > Pseudonaja > Pseudonaja textilis. The sequence continues at coordinate 316,274,908 of NC_141990.1, read as the reverse complement.
TTCGACGCAGTCAAATTGCTGCTCACCTCGGAAGCAGTTCTCATTCAGTTCGACCCCAATCTTCCCTTAGTGTTAGCGGCAGACGCATCCCCATTCGGAATCAGGGCGGTTCTGAGCCACAGACTCTCCAATGGCACCGAGGCTCCGATCACCTTTTTCTCCAGAACCCTCTCCGCCACGGAGCGCAACTATAGTCAGATAGACAAGGAAGCCCTAGCAGCCGTGGCGGCCGTTAAAAAGTTCCACAAATTTCTGTTCGGCCATTTTTTTGAACTCGTGACCGACCACAAACCCCTTCTGGGCCTGCTAGCCGGGGACAAACAGACTCCACAGATCCTTTCCCCGAGAATGACACGTTGGACCCTTTTCTTAGCAGCCTATTCCTACAAGCTCATCCACCGCCCGGGCAAGACGCTCTCCCACACCGACGCTCTCAGCCGCTGCTCTTTGCCAGATCCAGCTGAAGACCCCGCTCCAGTCCATGCGATCTTCGAGATCGCCCAGCTGGACATCCCCATTACTGCTTTGGACATTGCTACCAAAACTAAGACGGATCAAATGCTCGCCCAAGTGCTCGACTGGGTGAGGAGGGGGTGGCCGGGTGGAAATGTAGAGAGCAAATTTACAGCTTTCAAAATCTGTATGCAAGAACTGTCTAGCCTGCAGGGCTGTCTACTGTGGGGCACGAGAGTGATCATCCCAACATCATTGCGCACCCGAATCCTGGAGGCGTTACACGAAGGGCACCCGGGCATCGTGCGAATGAAAGCGCTGGCGCGAAGCTATGTATGGTGGCCAGGCATCGACGAGGACGTGGCGAATTGGGTAAGTTCCTGCAACATTTGTCAGGAATCCCGTCCTGCTCCCCCCGTGGCCACCCGAACCAGATGGAAAAACGCAGGTGCCCCGTGGTCCCGGATACACATCGATTTAGCCGGGCCCCTGCATGGAAAAATGTTCTTAGTGGTCGTAGATGCGTATTCCAAGTGGATAGACGTAGCGAAACTGTCCTCAACCACAACCTTAGCCATCACCAACGTGTTAACTCGTTTATTTGTGACACACGGATTGCCAGACGCCATTGTGTCAGACAACGGCCCGCAATTCGCATCAATTGAATTCAGCCGGTTTGCAGCCAACCTGGGCATCCGCCATATTCTCACGGCCCCATTTCAACCTGCCAGTAATGGGTTGGCCGAGAGGGCCATCAGGACAACTAAAGAAGCCCTGACTAGATTTAACAAGGGGGACTGGCAGCAAAGACTCTCACGGTTCCTAATGAGCCAGCACTCAACACCGTGCACCGTTACCAACAAGTCCCCAGCAGAACTCCTAATGGGCCAGCGCTTGAGGACAGTCCTAGACAGACTGCACCCCCAATACTGTCCAGACTCTCCCCTCGCATCCTCATCGGGGGTCAGGTGTTTTGTTTTACAGGAGCAGGTTTACGCGAGAAACTTCGCGGGCGATCCCCTGTGGGTTCCTGGTGAGGTCGTGGCCATCACGGGGCCAAGATCATACCGAGTCAGGCTGGAAGATGGCCGAGTCTGGAAGAGACACATAGACCAGCTGCGTAGCCGCCTCAGCCCCACTACCAGCCGAGACCAGATGGCACGAGACGAGGGCAAGACCACCCAGCAGCCCCACATATACGTCGCGCCCAGTGACCGGTCTACTCCTGTGGTCGCTCCAGAAAACCCGAACTCGGAAGGCAGTCCCCAGACGATGGACCAAACCAACCCGTGCAGCGAGAGTGAGATCCCCTCACCCGTTCCTTCAAGCCCGAGGAACATTCAACCCAGGGGACACCGTAGAGACACTCAGCCGGTCATGCCATCGCAGACGAGCCCCGAGCTAACGAACGATGTCCCAGCACTACGCCGTTCCGGGCGCCAGCACAAGCCCCCGATCTACCTCAAGGACTATGCGTGTTCGCATCTGGGGGGAAGGGGTGTTATGTCCTGAGGACTTGAAAGTTCTCCCTCTGGTCCAAGCTTTAAGCGTGGGCGTTCTTCCCTCCTCCCATTGGTTAGTCTCCCCTTACAGCCTGCTATAAAAGCAGGCTACAGGGATTGACCCTTGCTGATTGTTGCGAGCCAGTCCCAGCATGGCGAGCACGGTCAGCCCTTTATTTTTGTAATAAAGTCATGTTGCACCTTGGCTTCTGGTCCTGCCTCTCATTCCTTCGAACTTAACAATTTCCACAGCCCTCTTTTTGACTAGTGCAGTATACAGGTCCTCAATTAAGGCAGGTTGGTAGTAATTGTTGCATCTCAGTAGAAGGACTTGTCTCCAGAAGTTTAAATCCTAGGCTGTATTAACAGATGAACAGAATAAAGATCACGTTAAGTGTTAGTACCACTTTATCGTATCTTGGAATGCTAAATACTAAATCCAGCTTGGTTGCTATGATATAAAAAAGGATGTTGAGACTATAGAAAGATTGCCGAGAAGAGCAAGAAAGATGATTAGGTGGATGGCGGCTGAACCTACAATGAACAATTGCAGGAACTGGGTATGTTTTCCAGTCTAGAAGGACTAGGGGTGACATGATAGCAGTCTTCCAATATTGGAGGGGCTGTCATAGAGAAAAGTCTGTCAACCTCTTCTCCAAAAGACCTAAAGGCAGGACAAGAAGTAATGGATGGAACCTCTTCAAGGAGTGATCCAACTAGAACTAAGGAGAAATTTCCTGACAGGAGAATTAATCAGTTTAAGGGCTTGTCTCCAGAAGTTCTAGGTGCTCCAACACTGGAGCCTTCTAAGAAAGAACTGGGCAACATGGTATGGGGTCTCCAGCTTCAGCAAGGGCTTGGACTCGAAGATCTCCAAGGCCCCTTCCAACTCTGTTATTCTGTTATAACATGAAGAACAAGAAAGCATTTTCAGAATTGCAAGATTTTGTTAAAACCAAGCCGTTGTGAATAATTGTTCCTCCCAGAAGTGGAACTTTTCATCTTTGATTCTGCAGGATAGTTTGCTGTCCCTCTTAGGACTCTTTTGCAACCTACCAGTTTTGTGGATTATTAGTTTCTGCTCAAGGAGCAACATGGTGGCTACCTCCCAAAAAGACTTTCTAAATGTTGTGTCAGGTGCAAAACATTGAGACCATATGTGAAGTTCCAGTGAGACTGATTAATTACTAGTCATGCCTATCCATAAGTAGCTAATAAATGAATGGTTTGTACTATCTTGTTGTTAGATAAGGGTCAATGGAATTCAAGAGGGACTGGACTTAGTCCATTTGTGGCTACTTAGAGAGTTTAGTCTGATTCCTCTTTTGTCTCCATGCTCCATTTCTGTCATTCCTCCTTACAGCTTCAGTTCTTTAAACAGAGTAAAAATGAGCTGTGGAGAGTCTGAATGTCCATGAGAGCAACAGAGAGGACAGAGGCAAGAGTGGTGGGAGGGTGGAGGCAGAAAATCTTCTGTTATTGGGAACAAACCCACAGTTGAGATGAAGCCAGCATGAATCATCCCTGAGAGATGGGAATTGTTCCCCTGCCTCTGAAAGAGGACTCAGTTTGACACTTACTCGAGGAACAATGGCTGGACCACATCATACTTGGATAATTTTGGTGGACCCTGGATGAATCCTCATTTCATTGAGGTTTCAGGATTCGCTGTGGGATGGAAATGGCATTGGTTGGGTGTTTATATGAACTTAGGAAAGAGCAAGATGAGGGCAGTGCATCCATTCTGGCTCAATGTGACCTCTTTTTTTAAAAGGTTTTTTTTATTTTTATAACAAAAACAACAAATAAAACCATCCTTCAATTTTACAGTGTGTCAGTTGGGTACATATAACTTGTGTGCATAGTAGTATTATTATACATTTCTTATTTGATTATATTCATAGACCATTTTAGTCAACAATCTGTATCATATTATTCCATTATTATATTATCATTAACCACATAATTTCAATTCTATATAATCTTTCAAAAACAAATCTCATCATTACTAAGTGATATTCATATTCTTATTCAATGATAATCAGTTATAGTATATTATTACTGTTAACCGATATTTCAGTTTTTTACTCTTCTATCTAACCATTCATAAAATAAATCCCAAATCTTATAATACTCTTTTTTTTCCTGTTCTCTAATTACCATTGTTAATGTACTCATTTCTGCACATTCAATTATTTTCTTAATCGTTTTGTCCTCTGTTGGAATTGTTTCATTTTTCCAGTTTTGTGCAAATACAATTCTAGCTGCTGTTACTACATTAATAATCAAGTATGTTATCTCTTTATTATAATCTTCAGGCTAAAATCCCCAATAAAAATATCTCTGGTTTTAGATCTATATGTTGTTTTATCATTTTTAACAATTACGTGTGTATTTCAGTCCAGTATCTTTTAGCTTCTATGCTTGTCCACCACATATGGTAATATGATCCAGGTATTTGATGACATTTCCAACATTTTGCCAATTTATCTTCAAACATCTTTTCTATTCTTGCTGGGGGTAGATGCCACCTGTAAAACATTTCATACAAAATCTCTTTATAGCCACTGACATTGTTAGTTTATAATTTCTCGTCCATAGTTTTTGCCAATTATCCAAATCTATCCCATATGAAAAATTTCCCCCCATGCAATCATTGTTTCTTTAACTCGCTCTTCTTCTACTTTCACTCCTAATGGATAACCATATAATTTTTTAATCATCCTCTCTTCAGTACCTATTAAGATTTTATCTAACTCAGTCAATTCTTTATAAAACCCATCCATCTTACTATTTTTGATCATATCTTGAATGTATTTGCAAATACAAATACCAATTCATATTCATCCCTTGTTCATCTAATTCTTGTTTTCTTTTGAGTTCACCCTTTTCATTTAGAATGTCATTATATCTAATAATTTGTTCCATTTAAAAAACATTTCTGCAGGGCAGGGGCTGACGTCACAGTGGAACGGCAGCAATTATGGAGCTCCGGGAAAAGCCACCGAAACGGCCACAGTTGGATGGTCCAATTGGATCCAAACTGCCCTGGAGAGACGGTAAGTGAAGGGAGCACATCCTGTTGAATCCCAGGGGAATTGCAAAGTCTCTGGTTGATCCAGGAAAGGTCCTGAAGCCCAGCAGCAGAGGGAAGCAGCCATTAAAGCCTCTAGAAAGCCGTGACAGCCCCAGAAAGAAAGAAGTCCAGAAGGAAAAGTGTGTCAGTTTGGGGTGAGAACTTTATTTTTTTCTAAATAAAATAGAAGAGTATCCTAAGGGGAAAGATTGTTTAGAAGGCAGAAGACAGAAAAGAGGAGAAGAGCAGTGAAATAAAACACATTGCTAGCTGTCAAACTTTACTTGGATTATTTTATTTTATTTTTTTGAGAATTTTTTTCTGGTTAACTGGACTGGACTTTGAAATAATAATTGGCAGAAGATTAACCTTAACTTTTGTTGCTCAACTTGAAAAATTGGACTATTTTTCCCTTTTATTCTTACTTTTTAAGAGATTCTGCCGAAACATCTCTTCAACTTTAAAAGCACAACTATTATTTGAATATATGTGTGTGTGTGTGTGTGTGTGTATTTGTTTTCTGAGGTTCTCACGGGTATTTGTATGTGGATCTTTGGTTATTCGGGTTTTCTCCCGTGTAAGATTGGCAGTATCTAGGCAACGTTTCGATGAAGTCTCATTCATCATCTTCAGGCTTCTTTCTTCGGCTCTGTGCTTCTCAGAGTGATGTGAGATTGCAGCTGCTGCTTCCTTTTAACTGCTAGTGGGGTTGTGACTTGATTGGGTGGGGGCTTGGCTGTGTTCTGATTGGGTGGGGGTGTGTTCTCATTGGTAGGGTGTTTGGCTGTGCTCTGATTGGTTGGGGGGTTGGCCGTGTTCTGATTGGCTGGAGGCATGTTCTGTTCAGGTGGGGGCTTGGTTGTGCTCAGGTTAGTCTTAGTTGCTGGGGGATTTGAGTTGGTGAGCTGTGATCTTGCTGTTTGGCTTCGAGTTCATGGTCGTGCTGCATCTTCATAGTGGGTGTCAGTTTGCTTCATGTATGGCTCGGAGGGGTTTGAAGTGGGTAGTGATGCAGCTGCAGTGCGGCTTCTGGTCCGTGGTCATGTCTCATCTTCTGAGTGGGTGTGAGTCTGTTTTCTACATGGAAGTGTGGTGGTGGCATCTTGTGTGGCTCTCATGGGTGTGGGTCTGGTGTCATTCTTCATGTTAGGAACTCGTCTGTTCATGAGGGCAGGTTTCCAAATGGCTGAAAGGCGGGATGTGTGTGTGTGTGTGTGTGTGTGTGTGTGTGTGTGTGTGTGGTATTTAGGTTTCTTTGGGTATTTTCCGTTGTCTTAATATTTGTCCTTTATTATAGTGACGTTTCAGCAGAATGTCACCTGCCATCCTCAGGCTTGTGTATTGTGTTTTTTTAATCTTGTTTGTCAGGCTTGGCAGCTGTTTTTGGTCTGTTTGTGCCCAGGTGTTTGCTTGGCTTCTGGTGTGGAGATTTTTTTGTTTGTGAGTGTAGGTTTCCAGATAACTGACAGTCTGGTGGAGTCATCTCTTCTATCCATGCTTTCAGGTCTTTTTTCAATCTCTATGGCTTCTCTGATAATTCTGTGGCTGGGGTTTTCTATAGTGGCTCGGGTTTTGGTGCCATTGAAGTCGATGCTGTGACCTGTGGCTTTTTTTTCTGATTTAAACCGTTCCTTCAGTTGTTGATATTTAAAGTAAAAGTAAACCTAACCTTCTAATTCAAGTTCTTCCCTCAACTTTAATGTAGGTTCACCAGAGTTGAGGATAATATTTTACCAAATGTCCACCACTCTGGCTTTGCCACAATTTCTTTTCTTAGAAAAGCTTCTTAGGGAGACATCATAGAGATGTTTTATATTTATTCCAATGTATGCCACGTCTAGCAAAGTGATTATTAAAATCAACATTAACTTTATCATACCATAAATAACTGTGCCAACCTTAATTCATGGCCCTCTAATTCAAATAGCCTCTTATTCTGGAAATTCACCCACTCTTTTAACCAGACTAGACAACCCACCTCAAAATACAATTTCAGGCCTGGCAAACCCAACCCCCTTTTTTCTTAGCATCTTGCAATAGTTTGTATGTAATTCTGGGTTTTTTTCCTTTGCCATATAAACTTAGGAATATCTGAAATAATAAACACATCTTTAAAAACCAGTTTTCCTTCCATGCAGGGCACTGGACCTCACTAAGGAGACTTGGAAAACATGAAAACAAAAGACTGATCACAGGATTATCATAAGCATTTGCAGAACTTGATAAGGAATTGTTTTATGGATAAATTCCTCCTTCACATCATCATTTATTAGAATTTTTTTCACATTCTAAACATACCATAAAGCTAAATATAACTGAGGCCAATCCCAGCATTAATTAGAAATTCTTTTTTCTTACTATATTTTCTCTACAATTCAGATCAGGCCTCAGTAGGATAATGTAGCATTTGGGGAAAAAAATACAAGCCAAGAGAGCAGCTCCAGAGGCCAAAATGGAGAAGATCTCCACTGCCACCATGGACTTCCCTTTGGCGCTCAGGTAGGTGGGGAGGAAGGAGATCCAAACACTGCAAAAGACCAGCATGCTAAAAGTAATGAACTTGGCTTCATTAAAACTATCGGGCAATTTTCTTGCTAGAAATGCCACTGTGAAACTGACAAGGGCCAAAAGTCCTAGGTAAGAGAGGACACCGTAAAACATTACAGCTGAGCCTTGCTTACATTCCAAGATGGTCTCTCCAAACAAGGAGTGGAAGTCCAAATTAAGAAACGGGGAGAGGTTCCCAGCCAAGTGGCACAAAGGACTGCTTGGATCAGGGGACAGGCTATGACAATGGAGTTGGTCAGTGGTTTTCCTAAGAGTTTCCTTGTCTTGTTCCCTGGCTTGGTGGCCATGAAGGCAAGAACCACCATGATGGTCTTTGCCAACACAGAGGAAACCACAAGGGCAAAGAGAATGGCAAAAGCAGATTGTTGGAAGAGACAAGTGATGTTCCGTGGTTGACCAATGAAGAGGAAGGAGCAGAGGAAGCAGAGCAGAAGGGAGACCAGGAGGATGTAGGTGAGATCTCGGTTGTTGGCCTTGACAATCGGTGTGTCATGATGTTTACAGAAAATTACCAGGACTGCAGAAGTGATCACTGAGAGAAAAAGAACAAGAAAAACTAAAATATATCCCAGGGTTTCTTCATATGCAAGAAAGTGGCGTTTCTTGGCGATGCATTGGTCTTTGTCCTTGTTGGGAAATTGGTCTTCTGAGCAGGGTTCACAGTGAGCTGCATCTGAAATCAAAAGTTTTTGTCTAAGGATTTCTTGAGCAACTGCCATGCATATTATCCCTCCCACAAAGGTGATATGCATGTTGCCTTTCTGCTGGTGACCTACCCACAAAGGGTAACAACCCACTGTGCTATTGATGGGGCATCAAAAGGAGCAAATAATTCTTCCTTTAAGATGATCCTGATTAGCCGATGATGAGGATTTGTTCAGTTCCAGCTAGCCATTCACTGGGCCAATTCCATGGGTAATATGGCTTTCAGTTTGAGATTACTGCCTATTTTCTCCCTCACTTTCTAACGGAACCCATAGAGGACCAACAGATCTGTTATCCAGAAATGCTGCTATTCTGTTTGTGTATATATCATACCTGCCTTAACCTTTCTGCTTTGTACTTCAGATCTGTCCATTCAGACTTTTTTGATTCCTCCTCCTCTATTGAAGAGAGATAGATGGATCTTCTCTCTCCCTGGCAGGTCTATTTTTTCAGAGGTTGATAGAGCTGATGGAAGAAGCATGCACTAAATGAAAAAAATTAAAGCTTTGGACCACATACCCCACTTCCTCCGAAAAGATTGCTTGTTGGTTTTCCCAATTGGATGTTAGAGTAGGAGTGGAAATGCATATTGGGGATTCACAAATTCTGTCCTAAATATATACTGCAAGCAATTGCTGAGCACTAGGAAAAGTATCCTCTATGGTGGGGCAGTATGAGTGGATGTCAATCTCATCAGAAATGACAACAATAACAAAAATAGATTGATTAAATAAATGTCTTCCTTTAATTCTGGAGGTTTAAGGTTTAAAGTCTGGTCTACCTGTCTGATTAGAAATGGTCCCTTCTGGACATGCATCACACTGGTAGCAGCAAACTTGCTTGCCCTCAGAAACTCTTCTCCTTTCTCCTGCCTGGCACCTCTTCCTGCCACACCTGGCAAACGGGATGGTCTGAAAGAGAAATACCAATGAATTGTTTAATTGGTTCCCACATTCCTATTTCTATTCCACCTCCCCATTTATATGCCCAGAATCACTTCTAATCACATTGTTCACCATTGTCTATTAAAAACAGGAACAGCTGCTGGGGGATTCAGCTCAATGGCACTCTCAAGCTCTCAACCGAGATTGGAAGTGGGGTTTCATCCTGCAAAGGAAGGCTTTGTTGGTGTGGCAGGGGAAGGATACTGTATAATCTCCAGTCAGAGATGGTATTTGCTGATTCTCTGAACTTCTCAAAATTTCCACTACTGGTTCTCCAGAACTGGTCAGAACCTGCTGAATACCACTTCTGCTTGTGGACTGAACCACAGCATTTCTAAAAGAAAGTACACTGAGGATACAACTGAGCAGAAATAGTCTATGGAAATCACTGTTTCTTGATGTAACTGCATCCTGCATTTCAAGCAGACACTGTTCCCTTTGAGGAATGACGAAAATTAGGCCTCAATTGTGTTACATGAAAAGCAGATTCTTCACCAAATGACTGTCATGACTTCTGACTCAACTGATTATTTTTCAAGTTAGAAAAATGTTCTGCATTTCAAGAAGATAATGAATCTCTCCCTGGACTTACAATATTTCCTTGCAGCTCACCTTTGTGGCCCAGATGATTCCATCAGAGTTAATGGTAAAATCCTGGCCTGGGAGAGCCTCAGGATTCACTTGCCCAACCTTCATGGGGACAAAAGTTTGATTGGGCAGGAAAAGCCAATTGAGAAGGTCAAAACGAGCAGATCCCAGTCCATCGTCTGAGAAGGAGATTTCCTCTCCAGCACAGTTGTTGAACTGCACATTCCTCAAAGAGGGCAGAATCTGAAATAAAACAGATCTTTAAAATAGGAGTATTTGGTTAGAGCTACGGTTATGGATTCTTTCAGAACATGGTGATTATCTTGAGAAGTGGAATTTATGTCTGCAAAGCTAGATGATTCCCTTGGTGGAGAACTGAGGAATCTGCAATAATGCCAAATATTTACTCTGAAACTACAAAAGAAATCTTTATTGTTGATCTTTTGTATCATGGTTTCTTCAAATTAAGCATTACCAGAATAATGACATTGAATGATTTCAGTGCCTCATCCCAAAATTAATCATGTGCTTTTCCATCGGTGATATTTGATTACAGTTTTAAGTATTTACTTATTTCTTGTAACTGATAAATTCACTTTAGCAACAATTCCTCTGACTTTCTCTAGCTGAGAATTGAACAGAGCACATGCCAGAGCCATGTTTGATGAAATATAGTCAAGGAAAAGAAAGTGCTTGCCTTGGTTTGTCTCTTCACAATTCAGAGAAGTTCAATGTCTGTCCAATAATGCAGAAAAGTCTGATTTTTTTTTGTTTGCCAACTTCAAAAGCTGATACAAAAACTTATGCCACCAGATAAAGACTGAATGCACCAATTATCACATTAAACAAGAGGAAAACCTTCTACGCACCAATTCCACCTGCGCTTTCTACAATTTTGTAAACAACAAACTAAAAGACTCAAGGTCCATCCCATCCCTGAAAGGACCTAATGGTAAAGACTGCAACGATGACACCATTAAAGCCAACATCTTTAACACATTCTTCAGCTCATTTTTTGTAAACAGCAGTGGATCATGCTCAATATTTCCTAGTTGAACCACAGACAACTACAATGATCTGATACATATCGATTTTACAGAAGACAATGTTGAAAAAGCACTACACAATCTAAAACCATCTCTATCTATTGGACCGGACAGAACATGTTTCTACTTCTTAAAAAAGCTATTCACTGCCATAGCCGAACCTCTAAGCATAATCTTTGAAAAATCTTTCAGGACCAGCTCCTTGCCAAAACTATGATCATAAGCCATGGTCATCCCCGTCTTCAAAAAGGAAGACCCCAGCCCAGTTCAAAATTACAGACCAATCTCTTTATGCTGTGTCACCTGTAAAGTCATGGAAACAATTATTAACCAATCCATCATCCTCCACTTAGAAACAACCTACTCTCTAATAAACAATTTGGTTTCAGAAAAAAACTATCCTGTAACCTGCAACTCTTACACTGCAAGAACACATGGACTATACAACTCAATCAGGGCAAAGCAATAGACGCAATCTACATAGACTTCTGTAAAGCCTTTGATTCAAACTACTCCTAAAACTAAAATCTTATGGTATCTCTGGACACCTGCATAATTGGATAGAAGCATTCCTGTCAAACAGACAATTAATGGTCAAAATTGAGAGTGTCCTATCAAATTCTGTACCTGTCAACAGCGGTGCCCCCCAAGGCACTGTTCTAGGACCAACTCTCTTCATACTCTACATAAATGACCTCTGTGATCATACTAAGAGCAACTGAGTTCTCTTTGCTGATGATGTAAAGCTATTGAACACCACAGACAATGCTGCTACCCTTCAAAAAGACCTTGACTATGTATCAGAATGCTCAAACAAATGGCAACTTCAGATCTCAACAAATAAATGCTCTGTCTTACATATTGGCAAAATTTTTGCAGAAAATAAAATACAGGCTGAATAGTCAAGACCTTGTTGATGATCCAAACTCTGTCAAGGATCTTGGAGTACTCATCTCTAATGATCTAAGTGCTAGAGCCCACTGTAACTACATAGCCAAAAAGGCATTGAGAGTTGTTAACCTAATCTTACGTAGCTTTTTCTCTGGTAATATTACACTAATAACTAGAGCATACAAAACATTTGCTAGACCAATACTCGAATATAGCTCATCAGTCTGGAACCCACATTATGTATCTGATATTAACACAGTTGAGAAAGTCCAGAACTATTTCACAAGAAGAGTTCTCCACTCTACTCATTGCAGAATACCTTACGCCACCAGACTTGAAATTCTAGACCTAGAAAAATTAGAACTACACCACCTTCAGTCCGATCTAAGTATAGTATATAAAATCATACATTGCAATGTCCTACCTGTCAATGAATACTTCAGCTTCAACCATAACAATACAAGAGCACACAATAGATACAAACTCAAGGTTAATCACACCAAGTTGATTGCAGGAAAAACGACTTCAGCAACAGAGTGGTCAATGTCTGGAATACTCTACCTGACTCTGGTTTCTTTCTCAAACCCCAAAAACTGTAACCTTAGACTTTCTACTATTGACCTCACCCCTTTCCTAAGAGGTCTGTATGGGGCATGCATAAGTGTACCAATGTGCCTACTGTCCCTGTCCTATTGTTTCTTTTATTTTTCTTATATGTATCCATGTATTCATAACTATGTTTTTACTTATACCTATTATAAACAATTGACAAACCAAATAAAATAAAATAAAAATGATGGTTTTGAGACAAACAACCCATTAAGACTATTTTGAATCTTGCTTTATGTGTTCAGATGGACGAAGACTGGCTGCATTCACACAACAAGCTGAGCAGTGCAATAAATGTAAAACTGAACAAATTGTTTGTGTGTGTGTGTGTGTGTGTCACATAGGTTCTTAAACTATAAAAACATGAACCAAGGTTAAAATGAATTGTCTTTGTACAAGTTGGATTTGGGTTACATACTGAGGGAGATGCAGGTTGTTCTGCAATTATCATCTGCACTTCTATAATTGTCTGGTTTGGTTCTGCAATTCAACAAGACAAACACAGATTTCAAAGAGTAATTAGGACTGCAGAAAAAACAACCACTACCAACCTGCCTTCAATTGAGGATGTGTATATCAAGTGAAAAAGAAGGCCTTGAAAATATCTACAGACCCTTCAGACATAAACTCTTTTAACTTCTACCCTCAAAATGATGCCATATAGCACTGCACTCCAGAACAACTAGACGCAAGGACAGTTTTTCCCTGAATGCCATCACTCTGCTAAACAAATAATTCCCTCAACACTATCTAACTATTTTCTAAGTCTGCATTATTATTACTATTAATCTTCTCCTTCTCCTCCCCCTTCAACCATTCTTGCCTCTGTCCTCTCTGTTGCTCTCATGGGCATTCAGACTCTCCACAGCTCAATTTTATTCTGTTTAACAAACTGAAGCTGTAAGGAGGAGTGACAGACATGGAGCATGGATTCAAAAGAGGAATCAAGAGGAAACTCTATGTAGCCACAAATGGACTAAGTCCAGTCCCTTTTGAGTTCCATTGATCCTTATCTAACAACAAGATAGTACTAACAGTTCATCTATTAGCTTCCAATGAATAGGCATGAATAGTAAAAAAATCAGTCTAATTGGAACTTCACATGTGGTCTCAATGTTTTACACCTGAGACAACATTTAGAAAGTCTTTTCTTGTGGTAGCCACCATGTTACTGCTTGAGCAGAAACTAATAATCCACAAAATTGGTAGGTTGCAAAGGAGTCTTAAGAGAGACAGCAAACTATCCTGCAGAATCAAAGATGAAAAGTTCTACTTCTGGGATGAACAATTACTCACAACTGCTTGGTTTAACACAATCTTGCAATTCTGAAAATGCTTTCTTGTTCTTCATGTTATAACAGAATAACAGAGTTGGAAGGGACCTTGGAGATCTTCTAGTCCAACCCCTGGCTGAAGCTGGAGACCCCATACCATGTTGTCCAGTTCCTTCTTAAAAGCCTCCAGTGTTGGAGCACACAGAATAACTGGACACAAGCCGTTCTACTGAGAAAAATCAATTGCTACGAACCGGCCTTCCATCAGGGACCTGTATACTGCACGAGTGAAAAAGAGGGCTGTGGAAATGTTTAGAGACCCCTCACATTCTGGACATAAGCTGTTTCAACTCCTACCATCAAAACAATGCTATAGAGCACTGCACACCAGAATAATTAGACACAAGGACAGTTTTTAGCAAGGAGCCTGCGTGTGATTCAGGGATGGGGCCAGGCTATCGGAGAGTGGGGTGCTGCCTACAGAGCTTGTGGAGTCTGGCAGCATTGACAGAGAGGACCCCGGAGAGTCTGTGCTCGGTGCACGTGTGTGGAGGGCTACTAGAAAGGAGAGAGTAGTTGAAACACCATGGGCAACTCGGAAGTAAGGCTTGAAGATGATGGCCCCTCCCATAAGGGATAAAAGCCAGCCCTCAGTGGTTGGTTCTTTGCAGGAAGCAAAGAAGTTTTTTATACTCAGAGTTCTCGTTGAATCCCTGCTTACTCCAATTTGTTTTTGAAACTTATGGCTTTGGATATTTATCTGCAATTAGTCTTTTGTTCTTGGCAGCCTTTTGCAACTTTGAAAGGGCTTGCTCTTATCTTGGACAATTAGTTTTAAATGACTCTTGGCTGTGAATCCACAGAATTCACAGCACCACATTAAAAAGGTTTCTTTTTCTACACGGTTTGTGTTTGTTTAATTTGAACAAGGCTTGGGTCAGAACAAACACTTGGACAAAGTTGTTTACAAAGTCTGCACTACTATTAGTATTAATCTTGTCATCACTCCTTATCACCCATCCCCTACCACATGTGACTGTATGATTGCAATTTAGTCACTTTTATCCTTACAATTTTTATTGACTAGAAGGATTTCATTGCTTATTGTAACCTATGACTATTATTAAGTGTTGTACCTTATGATTCTTGACTCTTGACGGATGTATCTTTTGTTTTATGTACACTGAAAGTATTTGTACCAAGCCAAATTCCTTGCGTGTCCAATCACACTTGACCAATAAAGAATTCTATTCTATTCTATTCTATTCTATTCTATTCTATTCTATTCTATTCTATTCTATTCTATTCTATTCTATTCTATTCCATTCTATTCCATTCCATTCCATATGCCAACTAGGACTTCTATTGACTTGTTGAAGCTTTTTTTATCAAACACAGCCAGATTGTTGTTGTGGTACCAGCTGACATCTACTCCCTGTCATGGTTACCTCCTGAAACCCAGGCAAACACTAAAGCCTTTCAGGACTTTACAAAGGTCTTTCTTCTTCTTTTTGTAAGAAGATGTATTAATTTTCTATTAATTACATTTCTTAGTGCTCAATAAACATCGTGTTGCCTGGGTATTTAATTTGCTTAACAATACATATTCCATTTTTACTCTCCAACCACTGGTAAAATAAGTTCCATGTTTGATCATATTCTGTGTCTTCTTTCCATTTAATGTTCAGTCTATCCGTTTCTGCACATTCTAGTATCTTCTTAACTTTTTCTTCTGCTTGCGGTCCTTCTTCCTTTCTCCAATGTTGTACAAATAGAAACCTTGCTGTTGTTAAGACATACATACTTTTCTGATCATTTTTTTCTGGTATCATCCCTAATAATTGGTTGAAATAAATACTCTTCCAACAAAATATTATTCTTAATTCATATATTTCTAATAATTGCTTTTAATATGCATTGATATGATAACATGTGGATATTGAAACAGTAATTGAAGAAATGCATATGGGAAGCTTCCTCTCTAAGAAGCCATAGAAATTACCTGCCATGACTGGATATTTGAGATCCTCTTTCCAAACCTCATCACAGTTGGTCGGGCTCTGGATGCAAACATTGCATGTAATGCATGTGTCACAGCATAAACGGCATTGTAGATATTGTAACTTTCACCTGTCATTCTTGTTTCAAAAGTGAAATTGGGCAGATTCTGCACATTCTCCTTTCCTGTACATGGTTTCCCCCGCTTTGGTGGGATCTCTCCTAATTTATGGATCTTGCAGTCAAAGACTATTTCCCACCATCGAGGGAGAAAGACATCTCCTTGGGGGTTCAAGGGGTCTAAAGAAAGAACAAACTGATTGAATTCTGAGACATCCCCGGTGTGGTCTTTGAAATGCAAGACTCCGTGGAAAGCCTTTAACAATAGCAATGCGTTTTCAAATTCCTCCACACTAAGTTTCCAATGGGAGGTTAAGATCCAAACATTCTGAAATGTTATGTTTCTCCTATTTTCATAGAGAAAAATAATTGTCTGTACACTTGAAGTACAATGATAATCTCCAAACAGAAGAATCACTTTAGTTTTTGACCAAGTGTGGAAATTGAGAAGTATTTTTTTCACTATAATCTCAAGATCGTGTGATTTCAGCCTTTCAGAGAAGGCCAGGCAGATCTCCTTCTCCTGGAGTATTGGCTTCAGAGTTGAGACAAAACCATCTCCCCATTCATCTTCAGGGGCCAGAAGCCCAACCCAGTTCCACTGGAAATACAGGAGCAGCTGGACTAAACCCACATACTGAGGAGATTCCTTGGGATTAATCCGGAAGAAGGAAGGATGAACTCTTTTCTCTCCCTGAAATCCAACACCGAGCTGGAGAAAAAGAGATTGTTTTTTCAAAGACAAAGTAAAAGTTGATGTTGACTTTAGGGGTCAGCATTGTGAGGTCGATGGCCCCAACAGTCAGTTTGACTCATGTAGAGTAGCAAGGTTAATCTCCTTCCCGTTTTAGAAAAAGCCACCAGTTACACATTTTTATAGGTTGAGGTACATCGGAAGAAAAGAGAAAAAAACAATCTGATAGAGAGAATAAATGGCAATAAAAAGATGGCCACCATTTAATTAACTAAGAGTCATTTGGTCATGATGTGCCCCCATCTTAGGAAGAGCTATCAGTTACACCAGTTACACCAGTTAAACATTTTTATTGATTGAGGTTCATTAGAATACAAGAGAAAAACTAACAATCTGATGCAGAGAATGAATGGCAATAAAACGATGGCCACCCTTTCATAAAGAATTAACTAAGAGTCACATGCTCATGATGAGCCCCCGCAACCCCTACCTCTTTGCTTTTGAGTAACCTTCTGATCTCTGTCTATTCCATATTGTATCCAAGAGAGCTCTCTTACCTGTGGGACCTTAAAGATGCTGAAGATGGAGTCCATCTGCCTTGAGGATTTGGGATTGAGGCCACCAATGATGGAGAACAGAGTGCCCTTCCAGCCACATTTGTAACCTGGAACCACTTGGCCTTGTGAGGAGAGCATGGAGAGGCTGTTTAAGGCAATAAATATCTCACTCTGGAAATGGCCATAGATGTGGAAGCCAAGGGTGATGTTGGGGAGCAGAAAAAAATCCTTATTGACCTGGGAGACAGCAAACATCAATGCAAGGATCTGCTGGTAGTTACTGGAGATGGGTCTATAGTACGAAAAACACAGGGAATATTACAGTTAAGGTTGTGTGCTTGTAGAGTTTGCTTCAGTGTTTGGGTTGGTGCAGCAACAACCACATTTTATTGGGTTTGGGTTTTTTTTAAGGATCTTTCTCAGCTAAACCTGAATGGCTTTGTCAGAAAACAGACTACAGTTTCCCTCCATATAATGGGCTCTTTTATACCCCTCTATTATTCCTCCCACCTTCATTTTTCTCCAATGGTTGTAATACTTCCCAACTACTCCTCTATCACACTAATAATTTAGAATCTCTCTTAGAGCAACTTCTTCAGGGGTGGTAAACATTGCTGCACACAGGTCTAAAGTGGGAGTCACCTCATAAATGTACTGAAGGCCATAATTCATGAGCAATGCTGATTCCAAAGCTGTCCAGATTAATACTGAAATTCAAATTCTTCACTATGCCAGCACAGCTTCTAATGTACTAACCTACTTCTTAGGAAGCTAGAAAAAAGTGGAATAGATAGCAGCAGCAGCACTAGATGGACTCGCAACTGGCTGGCACACCGTACTCAACCAGTAGTCCTTAATGGGTCTACGTCTACATGGAGGGAAGTAAGCAGTGGGGGGCCACAAGGTTCCATCTTAGGCCCAGAACTCTTCAATATTTTCATTAACGACTTAGATGAGGGAATAGAAGGGAAACTTACCAAATTTGCCGATGATACTAAGCTGGCAGGAATAGCTAACAGATGGATCTTGACAGACTAGAACACTGGGCTGTATCTAACAAAATGAAATTCAATGTAGAGAAAAGTAAAGTCCTACACTTAGGCAAGAAAAACCCAAATGACACATATAGACTGGTTGAAACCAGGCTCAATAGCAGAAACTGTGAGAGAGATCTTGGAGTCTTAGTGGACAACCAGTTAAATATGAGCCAGCAGTGTGCAGCAGCAGCCAAAAAAAGCTAATGCAATCCTAAATTGTATTAACAGAGGGATACAATCAAGATCAAGGGAAGTACTAATACCACTCTATAAAGCCTTAGTAAGACCACACCTAGAGTACTGCATCTAGTTTTGTTCACCACATTATAAAAAAGACGTTGAGACTCTAGAAATATTACAAAGAAGAGCTACCAGGAAGATTAGGGGATTGGAGACAAAAACTATGAAGAATGGTTACAGGAACTGGGCTTGGCTAGTCTAGTGAAGAGAAGGACCAGGGGAGACATGACAGCAGTGTTCTAATATTTGGGGGGTGTCACAGAGACATGGGGATCAAGCTATTTTTTAAAGTGCCTGTAGGCCAGACAAGGAGTAATGGATGGAAACTGAACAAGGAGAGATTTAACCTGGAAATAAGGAGAAACTTTTTGACACTGAGAACAATCAATCAATGGAACAGAAGTTGGCCTTGGACGTTGTGGGAGCACCATCTGTTGAGACTTTCAAGAAGAGATTGGACTGCCATTTGTCAGAAATGGTGTAGGGTCTCCTGCTTGGGTGCAGGGTAAGACTAGATGAAGGTCCCTTCCAACTCTGATGATCTGTTATCTGTTACTCTTCATGTTTGTTGTTTATCATCTCCACGAGGAAGAGATTGAGAATTCCAGCCTATTTTAGGAGCTTGCTACTTTATTGAGAGAAGCAGAAGATGTCTACTACACTAGGACAGTGCAGAATACTAGAAGGAGTATTTCTGAAAGAAACCCTAGAATTTAAAGGAAGTAGACCATTTATCTGTATGTTTGTCCTCCAGCTGAAACTTACCCATTATCTAAAGGAAGGTTTGATGTATTAAAGTGAGGGGAAGTAGAATCAAGATTGACTCCTATGGGCAAATTCCCACCAATAATGAGATCACCAGACCTATAGTAGTTTTTATCTAATGGGATATAATCCCTGAACACACACATGGTTTGCAGCCTCTTCGCTGTAGTTGGAGCCAGGAGCCAGAAGTGCAGCAACATCAACCATAGCATGACTCCTGCCTGGTCATTCTTATCACCTTCCCTCCTAGGACAGAAATAAAAGTTTATGTAGAAACTGATCTGAAGGTTTAACTTGAAATTTCACTGGACCTTTAGCAGATCAAACACCACCTGTGCCACCTGGATGGCCACAGAACAAATTTATAGCAAAGATGCTTCTTCTTACCTGTGTTTGGGCTGTGATTACAAAGGAAACAAAGACAAGGGAATCTCTTCAAACCGAGGAGTGAGCTCTGTGCAAGACAGGCTAAGGTCTCATCTTCTGCCCCCATCTGGAGAACTCAAACATGTTTTTATAGCTTGGAAGTTTTTGTATCTAGAAATCCACAGGGGATACACTAAGAATTACTGTACTTCTGATGATTGCAAGGAAAACGAATTTTCTATCCCTGTAGCAATAGCTTCTCATACACCCAAATGGAAAAAAAAAACACGTTTGTGTTTCTTGTAATGCCCAGAGCAGATGGAGTCATGTTGAATTTGTGAATTTGTGACTTCTGTGAAAGAGACCCCCTTCAAACAAGTTGGAGTTTGACCAGGGCCATAGTTGGTCAGCTACTCAGAGTGCTAATGGGGTTTTGTGGCACATGAGAATCAGTTGTACCTTTCTAACTGTGATTGATCATGCCAATGCTTGGAAGGAAGTTTTCTTTTTATAACCACATGGTAGTGGATGAAATTAGAACCTGAAGTAACAGTTTCTAATCTTGTGATTTCTCCTTCATCTGATGGTTCCATTCAATGTTGGTTGTTGGGAAGATATTGGGCTCAATCCAATGTCTTTCAGGGTGCATCAATAAGGCCTTCTCAGTCAAGGTCGACTAACATTCGTATGCTGATGATATTCAGTTGTTTAATCACCGACTGACCAAGCAATACCACCAAGGTTTTTCCTTAGTGCATGAAGGATGTTCGATGGGGAGGGACAGTCATGGTTTAAATCAACAGAGGGATAAAATCAAGATCACATGAAATGTCAATACCGCCTTATAGTACATTGGGAAGACCACACTTGGAATACCGCATCGAGATTTGGTCACTGTGACATAAAAAAAGATGTTGAGATTCTAGAAAGCGTGAAGAGAAGAGCAGCAAAGATGATGAGGGGACTGGATGCTAAAATATAAGAAGAACAGTGCCAGGAACTGGGTATGTCTAGTCTAAGAGTGAAGGACTAGAGGTGACATGATAGCAGCCTTCCAATATTTGAGGGACTGTCACAGAGAAAAGTCGGTTAACTGCTTCTCCAAAGCACCTGAAGGCAGGAGAAAAAATAATGGATGGAACCTTATCAAGGAATGATCCAACTAAAACTAAGGAGAAATTTCCTAACAGGACAATTAATGGAAGAGAAGAGAAGAGAAGAGAAGAGAAGAGAAGAGAAGAGAGGAGTGGAGAGAGGAGAGGAGAGAAGAGAGAGAAGAATTTTTATTGGTCAAGTGTAATTGGATACACAAGGAATTTTTCTTGGTGCATATGCTCTCAGTGTACATAAAAGAAAAGATACATTCATCACGAATCATAGCTACCACACTTAAAAATAGTCATTGGGTACAATAAGCAATCAAATCATATTAGGAAACAGTCACAAAAAATCATAAGGATACAGGCAGCAAGGTTACAGTCACTGAGTCATAAGTGGAAGGAGATGGTTGAATGGAAGAATGTGAAGATTAATAGTAATGGTAATAATAGTGCATACTTAGTAAGTAGTTGGACAGTATTGAGGGAATTATTTATTTAGCAGAGTGTTGGCATTTAGGAAAGAAAATGTCCTTGTGTGTAGTTGTTCAGGTGCTTAGTTCTCTATTGCGTCGTTTTGAGGGTAGAAGTTGAAACAGTTTATATCCAGGATGTGAGGGGTCTGTTAATGTTTCCACAGCCCTCTTTTTGACTAGTGCAGTATACAGGTCCTCAATTAAGGCAGGTTGGTAGTAATTGTTGTATCTCAGTAGAAGGGCTTGTCTTCAGAAGTGTAAATCCTAGGCTGTATTAACAGATGAACAGAATAAAGATCACGTGAAGTGTTAGTACCACTTTATAGTACCTTGGAATGCTAAATACTAAATTCAGCTTGGTTGCTATGATATAAAAAAGGATGTTGAGACTATAGAAAGATTGCCGAGAAGAGCAAGAAAGATGATTAGGTGGATGGCGGCTGAACCTACAATGAACAATTGCAGGAACTGGGTATGTTTTCCAGTCTAGAAGGACTAGGGGTGACATGATCGCAGTCTTCCAATATTTGAGGGACTGTCATAGAGAAAAGTCTGTCAACCTCTTCTCCAAAAGACCTAAAGGCAGGACAAGAAGTAATGGATGGAACCTCTCCAAGGAGTGACCCAACTAGAACTAAGGAGAAATTTCCTGACAGGAGAATTAATCAGTTTAAGGGCTTGTCTCCAGAAGTTCTAGGTGCTCCAACACTGGAGCCTTCTAAGAAGGAACTGGGCAACATGGTATGGGTTCTCCAGCTTCAGCAAGGGCTTGGACTCGAAGATCTCCAAGGCCCCTTCCAACTCTGTTATTCTGTTATAACATGAAGAACAAGAAAGCATTTTCAGAATTGCAAGATTTTGTTAAAACCAAGCCATTGTGAATAATTGTTCCTCCCAGAAGTGGAACTTTTGATCTCTGATTCTGCAGGATAGTTTGCTGTCCCTCTTAGGACTCTTTTGCAACCTAGGAATTTTGTGGGTTTGTAAGTTTCTGCTCAAGCAGCAACATGGTGGCTACCTCCAAAAAAGACTTTCCAAATGTTGTGCCAGGTGCAAAACATTGAGACCACATGTGAAGTTCCAGTGAGACTGATTAATTACTAGTCATGCCTATCCATAAGTAGCTAATAAATGAATGGTTTGTACTATCTTGTTAGATAAGGGTCAATGGAATTCAAGAGGGACTGGACTTAGCCCATTTGTGGCTACTTAGAGTGTTTAGTCTGATTCCTCTTTTGTCTCCATGCTCCTTTTCTGTCATTCCTCCTTACAGCTTCAGTTCTTTAAACAGAGTAAAAATGAGCTGTGGAGAGTCTGAATGTCCATGAGAGCAACAGAGAGGACAGAGGCAAGAGTGGTGGGAGGGTGGAGGCAGAAAATCTTCTGTTATTGGGAACAAACCCACAGTTGAGGTGAAGCCAGCATGAATCATCCCTGAGAGATGGGAATTGTTCCCCTGCCTCTGAAAGAGGACTCACTTTGACACAGTTTGACTCGAGGAACAATGGCTGGACCACATCATACTTGGATAATTTTGGTGGACCCTGGATGAATCCTCATTTCAGTGAGCTTTCTGGATTGGGTGTGGGATGGAAATGGCATTGGTTGCATGTTTATATGAACTTAGGAAAGAGCAAGATGAGGGCAGTGCATCCATCCTGGCTCAATGTGACCTCTGTTTTTAAAAGTTTTTTTTTATTTTTATAACAAAACAACAAATAAAACCATCCTTCAATTTTACAGTGTGTCAGTTGGGTACATATAACTTGTGTGCATAGTAGTATTATTATACATTTCTTATTTGATTATATTCATAGACCATTTTAGTCAACAATCTGTATCATATTATTCCATTATTATATTATCATTAACCACATAATTTCAATTCTATATAACCTTTCAAAAACAAATCTCATCATTACTAAATGATATTCATATTCTTATTCAATGATAATCAGTTATAGTATATTATTACAGTTAACCGATATTTCAGTTTTTTACTCTTCTATCTAACCATCCATAAGATAAATCCCAAATCTTATAATACTCTTTTTCTTCCTGTTCTCTAATTACCATTGTTAATCTACTCATTTCTGCACATTCAATTATTTTCTTAATCGTTTTGTCCTCTGTTGGGATTGTTTCATTTTTCCAGTTTTGTGCAAATACAATTCTAGCTGCTGTTAGTACATTAATAATCAAGTATGTTATCTCTTTATTATAACCTTCAGGCTAAAATCCCCAATAAAAATAGCTCTGGTTTTAGATCTATATGTTGTTTTATCATTTTTAACAATTACGTGTGTATTTCAGTCCAGTATCTTTTAGCTTCTATGCTTGTCCACCACATATGGTAATATGATCCAGGTATTTGATGACATTTCCAACATTTTGCCAATTTATTTTCAAACATCTTTTCTATTCTTGCTGGGGGTAGATGCCACCTGTAAAACATTTCATACAAAATCTCTTTATAGCCACTGACATTGTTAGTTTATAATTTCTCGTCCATAGTTTTTGCCAATTATCCAAATCTATCCCATATGAAAAATTTCCCCCCCATGCAATCATTGTTTCTTTAACTCGCTCTTCTTCTACTTTCACTCCTAATGGATAACCATATAATTTTTTAATCATCCTCTCTTCAGTACCTATTAAGATTTTATCTAACTCAGTCAATTCTTTATAAAACCCATCCATCTTACTATTTTTGATCATATCTTGAATGTATTTGCAAATACAAATACCAATTCATATTCATCCCTTGTTCATCTAATTCTTGTTTTGTTTTGAGTTCACCCTTTTCATTTAGAATGTCATTATATCTAATAATGTGTTCCATTTAAAAAACATTTCTGCAGGGCAGGGGCTGACGTCACAGTGGAATGGCAGCAATTATGGAGCTCCGGGAAAAGCCACCGAAACGCCCACAGTTGGATGGTCCAATTGGATCCAAACTGCCCTGGAGAGACGGTAAGTGAAGGGAGCACATCCTGTTGAATCCCAGGGGAATCGCAAAGTCTCCGGTTGATCCAGGAAAGGTCCTGAAGCCCAGCAGCAGAGGGAAGCAGCCATTAAAGCCTCTAGAAAGCCGTGACAGCCCCAGAAAGAAAGAAGTCCAGAAGGAAAAGTGTGTCAGTTTGGGGTGAGAACTTTATTTTTTTCTAAATAAAATAGAAGAGTATCCTAAGGGGAAAGATTGTTTAGAAGGCAGAAGACAGAAAAGAGGAGAAGAGCAGTGAAATAAAACACATTGCTAGCTGTCAAACTTTACTTGGATTATTTTATTTTATTTTTTTGAGAATTTTTTTCTGGTTAACTGGACTGGACTTTGAAATAATAATTGGCAGAAGATTAACCTTAACTTTTGTTGCTCAACTTGAAAAATTGGACTATTTTTCCCTTTTATTCTCACTTTTTAAGAGATTCTGCAGAAACATCTCTTCAACTTTAAAAGCACAACTATTATCTGAACAAAGCTGAATACCACACATACACACACACACACGTGTGTGTGTGTGTGTGTATGTATATATTTGTATGTGGATCTTTGGTTATTCGGGTTTTCTCCCGTGTAAGATTGGCAGTATCTAGGCAACGTTTCTATTCATCATCTTCAGGCTTCTTTCTTCAGCTCTGTGCTTCTCAGAGTGATATGAGATTGCAGCTGCTTCTTCCTTTTAACTGCTAGTGGGGGTGTGACTTGATTGGGTGGGGGCTTGGCTGTGTTCTGATTGGGTGGGGGTGTATTCTCATTGGTAGCGGGTTTGTCTGTGTTCTGATTGGGTGGGGGGTTGGCCGTGTTCTGATTGGCTGGAGGCATGTTCTGTTCAGGTGGGGGCTTGGTTGTGCTCAGGTTAGTCTTAGTTGCTGGGGGATTTAGTTGGTGAGCTGTGATCTTGCTGTTTGGCTTCGAGTTCGTGGTCGTGCTGCATCTTCATAGTGGGTGTCGGTTTGCTTCATGTATGGCTCAGAGGGGTTTGAAGTGGGTAGTGATGCAGCTGCAGTGCAGCTTCTGGTCCGTGGTCGTGTCTCATCTTCTGAGTGGGTGTGAGTCTGTTTTCTACATGGAAGTGTGGTGGTGGCATCTTGTGTGGCTCTCATGGGTGTGGGTCTGGTGTCATTCTTCATGTTAGGAACTCGTCTGTTCATGAGGGTGAAGAAGGACCAGAAAAGGGATACATTTTATATAAGTTAGCTAGCTCCTGAGCATACTATAAGTATCTAATATATAAGTCATAAGGACAGAAAGCAACTCTGTCTGTATTACGCTGAATAATTAGGAAATCTGTTTAGAGGAAGTTAACAATGTATCTAAAGTTGAGAACAAGGAAGCTGCAATCAAGGGAAGGTCATGGAAGCATTTTTGTAAGTGTAAGATAATGGTAAAAAATAGCATATACTTACAGACATCCTGTCTTCTCTACCACATCCTCTTTCTTATGTTTTGTTCGCAGGACAAAATATGTTTTTAGGTATTTTGTAAGCATAAAATCCATATTTGGTAAATAGGTCATAGATGAATGCCCAGGCTTGGGCTGAAATCATCATAAGGTATAAAAGAACTAACCCCAGCATGTAAAGGGGGTTCAGAATTTGTCATGTTAATGCTCTGAATGCTTTGCGCAAATAAACCTGAATTCTTCCACCTCTCGTGGTCTCTTGTTCTGTGTTGAAAACGAGATTGCTGCAACATTTTCTGGCGAGACTCCGCCAGGACTAGAGGGGCCCTGAGGCCCTCTGGGTGGTCCATCCCGACAGTCAGTGGATCGGTGAGTTGGAGGGAATATCCCAGGCGCCATCGGACCCTTTGAATCCGAGGGACTTCCCCAGACGGCTGACTGCTGCTGTCGGCAATTGACGAACCCACGAACCACTGGTGAGAGGTGAGAAGAACAGGACTGGGGCTGGCCAGCAGTGAAAGAGGAATAAAAAAGGAGAAGACGCCTTCAGGCAAGTATTGGATGGGAAATATAATCCCTCCCTGTAAGCAGGGACGGAGGAGAGGACTGATCACCCTCTCTTAACAGATAAAGTGGGTGGACTTGTCAAGTCTGATTGGAAAAGAGAGAGAGCCTACTGCAGTTCCCATTGGTGACTGTGAGTTTCCAGCACCGTGGGTCAGTAGAAAGTGAGTGGCGTCCGCAGTTCCCATCGGAGACCGTGAATATCCGGCTCCCTGGGTCGGGCGTGTGTGAGTGGGTGTCTATGTGAAAAATCCCCTGCTGTGTTTGAAGAAAGTGGGACCCCTTACCCTCTTCTTCAATTTCCTCTCCTCTCTCTCTCTTGTCTGTTTATGTGGGAGGATTATGGGTGGTAGACAAACTAAAGAGGTAACCCCTCTGGAGGTTATGATGAAACATTTTAAGGAGGCTTACCAATCTCAGGATTATGGGTGTAAATGGGATAGGCAGAAATTGCGAAAATTTTGTGAAATTGAATGGCCCAACCTGGGGATTGGGTGGCCCCCGGTGGGTACACCTGATATTCCCACTGCCGTGCAGGTACATCGTAGGGTCTTCCACCCAATGTTAGGCTACCCAGATCAGGGTCCATATATAGATGTGTGGCTGGATTTATTGAATCATCCACCCCCTTGGCTACGACGACTTAAAATGCAGCGGTGTAAAGCCTTGTTATCATGACATGTTACCCTTAACAAATTACAGAAATCTGTACAAGTGCTACCTAGTTGTCCCGAGGAAGTTCCTCACCCCCCACCTTATGTACCACCGGGAGGTTTCGAAGAAGGGTCAGAGGGGGAGGAATCGGGAGGAGTGGCAGACTTTATGGCACAATTAGATCGACTATCTCCATACCTAAAAAGTCCCCCAAGGTCAGAGGCAATGGATCGATCGGTCCAGGTGGATAGATCACAGCTTTTAACATCCACCCCAAAGGAAAGGTCCGTGGACCCTATCCCATCCACTTCAGCGCCGGGAACATCTGCTATGACCGAACCGGTCACAGCTAGAACTCGGGCAAAAACAGAACAGGCTTCCCTGACAGCCCCCCTGAGACAAGTGGATCAGTTGGCAATTAATCCAATTAATGGAGGTAGCTCGAAAAGTCTTTGCAAATAGGGATAAAGAGGAGGATAGGAAAAAAGATCAGAAGATGCAACGCAAGGCTGAATTAATGGCAGCAGCCATGATGTGGGCACCACGAGGACGGTCAAATCCACGTGGTGCGGGGTCCGGCTCACAGAGGGGCCGGGGCAAGAGTCGGGAGAAAGGGGGAAGATGGGAACTCGGCCATAACCAATGTGCTTTATGTAAGAAATATGGGCATTGGAAAGGTGAGTGTCCCGAACGTGAACTACCCAGAAACAGGGGAGGACCCCCACGAAGCCTCAGTTTCGTGGTGGAAGATGGTCAGAGAAGGTTGACCCAGAGGGGTAGAGGACAGACAGAAACTAGACGGGGGTTGGGCGGACCCCCTCTGGTGGGCTTGGCCCAGGCAGAGGAATGGGACTGAGGACGACCGGGTTCAGTAAGCCTCCCTGAACCTATGGTCAGACTGAATGTGGGAGGCAGGCCAGTTACATTTTTAGTGGATACCGGAGCTACCCGATCAGTTTTAACCCAACCCTTAGCGCAGGCATCCCGTGAAACTATTAATATTCAGGGAGCAACAGGGACAACTTTACAACGTCCCTTTCTGGAGCCCCTTGAATGCACCTTAAAAGGGCAGGCTATAACACACCAGTTCGTTTATATGCCTGACTGCCCTGTCCCATTATTAGGAAGGGACCTGCTCTGCAAAATGAAGGCACAATTATCCTTTAATGGGGATGGTTCCATGAACCTGGGGTACGGAAAAGTAACCTTGTCTGTACCTTTGGAAGAATCCTGGAGGCTTATGGTAGCGAGGGAGTTTGGGTGCGCTGACAAGGAAGTCTGGAGGCAGTTTAAAGTTCCCTATTTGTGGGCGGAAGATAACCCCCCTGGTTTTGCAGCACACCATCCACCCATTCTAATTGAGGAAGTGCCTCTGAAAGTGCCTGTGAGAATCAGACAGAGGGCATATCCTCGCCACATCATGCAAGCTATCCAGGATATTATTGATTTATATTTAGAACATCATATCCTGGTACCTACTGAGTCGCCCTGGAATACCCCCATATTACCAATTCCAAAGGGGGATGGTCGTTTTCACCCTGTTCAGGATTTGAGGCCTGTAAACCTAGCCACTATAATAATCCATCCAGTAGTTCCCAATCCCTATGTCATATTGGGACTCATCCCTCGGGAGGCTCAGTGGTTTTCTGTGATAGACTTGAAGGACGCTTTTTTTACCATCCCCATACACAAGAAAAGCCAGCATTTATTTGCTTTTGAGTGGGAAAACCCTAATACTGGTAGGAAGCAGCAATATACCTGGACCAGGTTGCCTCAAGGATTTAAAAATTCACCTACACTTTTCGGTGCAGCTCTGGCCAGGGATTTGGAGGCTTTACACATATCAGCCCCAGATGTGGTCTTACAATATGTGGATGATTTATTAGTAACAGGATACACTGAGGACGCGTGTTGGCAAAATACAGCTGATTTACTTTCACTCCTGCAAGATTTAGGCTATAAAGCCTCTAGAAAGAAAGCACAGTTAATTCAGCAAAAGGTCAGGTATCTGGGTTATGACATTGAGCAAGGGAAGAGGACGTTGGGCCACGAGCGGAAGGAGGCCATATGTCAACTTCCTGTTCCAACTAACAGGAGAGAATTACGAGGGTTTCTGGGTGCGGCTGGTTTCTGCCGCATCTGGATTCCCAACTTTAGCCTAATTGCAAAACCTCTCTATGAAGCTACGAAAGGGGCAGAAAGGGCCCCCCTCTTTTGGAGCAAAGAGGAAGAAGCTAGTTTTCAATCCCTTAAACAAGCCCTCCTTCAAGCTCCCAGTTTAGGTCTCCCGGATTTGGAGAAACCATTTCAGCTGTTTGTTGACACTAAGCGAAACGTTGCAATAGGCGTCTTCACCCAGATGATGGGGACATGGCACCGGCCGGCAGCATATCTCTCTAAGCAACTAGATAATGTAGCCAAGGGGTGGCCAGCCTGCCTTAAAGCAGTGGCTGGCACAGCAATCTTGACTCAGGAAGCAAATAAGCTAACCTTTGGTCAACAATTGCATATATACACACCACATTATTACCTGAGCCTGAAACAGCAGTAGAGCACAATTGTGTTCAGACTATTGAAGAAACTTATGCTAGTCGTCCTGACATGAAGGATGTTCCCCTTCCTGCCCCAGATTATACTCTGTTTACTGATGGCACCAGCTACTTACAAGAGGGAGTGAGAAAAGCGGGATATGCGGTGGTCACGCTGGATGAGGTCTGGGAAGCAAAGCCACTCCCTCCCGGAACTAGTGCCCAATTAGCTGAACTACATGCCCTCACCCGGGCTCTAGAGCTAGC
Organism: Pseudonaja textilis; assembly: GCF_049901715.1. Lineage (NCBI taxonomy): Eukaryota > Metazoa > Chordata > Lepidosauria > Squamata > Elapidae > Pseudonaja > Pseudonaja textilis. The sequence goes on along the minus strand of NC_141990.1, from coordinate 316,245,486 downwards.
CCAGGGACTGGCAGTGAATATATACACGGATTCCAAGTACGCTTTCCTCACAGTCCAGGTCCATGGGGCTCTGTATAAAGAGAGGGGATTAATAACTGCAGGGGGAAAAGAGATAAAGTACGGCCCCCAGATATTGCGTTTACTAGACAGTGTGTGGGCTCCAAGCAAAGTAGCAGGCATGCACTGCCGGGGCCACCAGAAGGTGGTGACAGATATACAGAGGGGGAATGAGAGAGCTGACAAATTTGCACGTGAAGCAGCCCTACAAGACTTTGTCCCCCTTGAAAAGCACTTTGCCATGTGGGTGCCCGATGCTCATCCCCAACCCCATTACTCAGAGCAGGATAGGGACCGGCTAAAGGCACTCGAGGCACACCAAGAAGGTCAGTGGTGGGTCTTACCAGACAAGAGGGTGAATACTCCCGCTCATTTGGCCTGGGATGTTGTATGTCAGTTACATAAGCAATTGCACCTAGGTAAGACTGCCCTCACAAAGGCGCTTAGGAGGGAGGTGTATATAGATAGAGTTAACAGTATAGCAGCCAATGTATGTGCCCGTTGTGAAATATGTGCAGCCAATAACCCCAGGCAAGGCCCGCAGCCACCAATGGGCCACCAACCCCGAGGCTGTTACCCCTTCGACTCTTTGATGGTTGACTTCACCGATATGCCTCGTTGTGGCCCTTATAATGCACTGCTGGTTATTGTCTGCACATATACAGGCTGGCCAGAATGTGTACCTACTCGCACAAAGAAGGCCACTGAGGTTGCTCGAGCATTACTTCATATTGTAATACCAAGGTATGGGTTACCCTCCCGGATCTCCTCGGACAATGGTCCGGAGTTTATTCACAAGGCAACGCAACAACTAGCAAAAGTTTTAGGTATTACATGGAAATTACACTGTAGTTTCCACCCCCCTTTGGGGGGCCGGGTGGAAAGAATCAATCGAACAATTAAGGACAAGCTGGCAAAGATATGCCAGGAGACACATCTCAAATGAACTGATGCCTTGACCCTAGCTCTGGTGGCGATACGTTGTGCACCACGCAGGTCTCCCCTTTTGAATTATTGTATGGCAGGGTTCCTAACTTGGTTAGGTTTGATATGCATGACACCACAAATGTATCTGATGTTATTAGGTTAAGACAACTCAAGGCCCTAAATGAAATTATCCATAAATTACAGGAATATGTGTTAACGTGTAAACCTCAGGTTTTGGTAACCTCCCCCCACAACATACGTCCAGGGCAGGAGGTTTGGGTTAAGGATTGGAAACGGGAAACATGGTCTCCCAAATGGAAGGGCCCCTATATTGTGGTTATGTGTTCTCCCCTTGCTGTTAAGGTAGCAGAGATTAAATCGTGGATTCATTGGTCTCGGGTTAAATTAGCTGCGCCTGCCTGTTGGAAAGTCGAATCTCAACCTGACCTACCACTCAGGTTGACCTTTAAAAAGGTGAAGAGGACTCTCTCCCCTAGTGGTGACACTCCGGAAGCTGTCCCTCTACCTACAGGAGACGAAGAGGAATTGCCCTCCCCTAGTGGTGACACTCCGGAAGCTGTCCCTCTACCTACGGGAGGCGAAGACCACCAGACCCTCACTACTCCTACTTCAGAGAGTCTCCCTTGGCGGCTTAGGTCACGTGCCAGACTTCCCTAATACGGGGAATTGGGAAAAAGGGAGAGGGGAGGACAGTAGAAAATGGAGCCTCGTCAAAGGCTAAGGGAAACTGCTTGCATCCGAAGGGGTCTTATGCCATCTGTCTGGGTTGTAACCATATTACTGGTGTTAAGTGTGGTGATTAATTCATTGTATCTTTACTCAACGCTGATAAAGGGAAAACCAACCCAGGACGATCCTTTACCCCAAGAGATAGAGCAGTTGGAGGAATGGTATTCTCCTGACCCTTTTTATGATGAACCTCCCCCAGTTATAAATCCCAGGAAAACGGAACAATGCGTTGATTGCTTCCTGGTTCATAATACTGGGAGACACTTTACATATACCAACACTAGGCCTCCAGGTTGCCATATCACAAGTCTCCCACAATGTGAGTACCAAGGGACGCGATATTGGCAATGTGTACAAAATGAAACAATAAGATGTTACTTTCTCCATTCCCCATGGGTCCCTGTCCGCCACAATCGGGTACCCCGTACCCTGAACTCCCTCCATGAAGATCAGAAGTGTGACATCCATGTGGAATGTAAGGATGGAAAGGGGGGGTCTTAACTACAGGGTAGGAAAGCCCACAATGTGCACAGACTTCACCCTGCCATGATGTAAACATACCACATGGTCTCCTCCGACCTCTTGTAATGGCACTAACTGTACAGGGGTAATGAGGGTTGAGATATTTGTCAATCGTTGTCAGGGGAAGCAGGGCCTGGTTTGTTATGTAAATGACAAAGCAGTGCCTACCCCATTTTGGAAGAATCCTAAGGAATATCAAGCCCAGCCATCATTGTATTTGTAGGAATCCTGGTTGGGGCTTGTGTCATCTTGCTATGTGTAATACCTCTCTTGATACGTACTATTTCTAGCTCTGTCTCGTTGTTAATTGAAAAAACAACTACCGAAAAGGTAATGGCTCTCTTGGTACGGGAACCTGTGGGTGTCTATGAGGAACTCCTTCCCCTATGTCCTCCTTCCCGGGAATATGAAACTACACATTAATCTTTCGATTTAGGTGAAGTTTCAAAGGGGGGAATGAAGAAGGACCAGAAAAGGGATACATTTTATATAAGTTAGCTAGCTCCTGAGCATACTATAACTATCTAATATATAAGTCATAAGGACAGAAAGCAACTCTGTCTGTATTACGCTGAATAATTAGGAAATCTGTTTAGAGGAAGTTAACAATGTATCTAAAGTTGAGAACAAGGAAGCTGCAATCAAGGGAAGGTCATGGAAGCATTTTTGTAAGTGTAAGATAATGGTAAAAAATAGCATATACTTACAGACATCCTGTCTTCTCTACCACATCCTCTTTCTTATGTTTTGTTCGCAGGACAAAATATGTTTTTAGGTATTTTGTAAGCATAAAATCCATATTTGGTAAATAGGTCATAGATGAACGCCCAGGCTTGGGCTGAAATCATCATAAGGTATAAAAGAACTAACCCCAGCATGTAAAGGGGGTTCAGAATTTGTCATGTTAATGCTCTGAACGCTTTGCGCAAATAAACCTGAATTCTTCCACCTCTCGTGGTCTCTTGTTCTGTGTTGAAAACGAGATTGCTGCAACAAGGGCAGGTTTCCAAATGGCTGGAAGGTGGGATATGTGTGTGTGTGTGTGTGTGTGTGTGGTATTTAGGTTTCTTTGGGTATTTTCCATTGTCTTAATATTTGTCCTTTATTATAGCGACGTTTCAGCAGAATGTCATCTGCCATCCTCAGGCTTGTGTATTGTGTTCTTTTTAATCTTGTTTGTCAGGCTTGGCAGCTGTTTTTTGTCTGTTTGTGCCCAGGTGTTTGCTTGGCTTCTGGTGTGGAGATTTTTTTGTTTGTGAGTGTAGGTTTCCAGATAATTGACAGTCTGGTGGAGTCATCTCTACTATCCATGCTTTCAGGTCTTTTTTCAATCTCTATGGCTTCTCTGATAATTCTGTGACTGGGGTATTCTATAGTGGCTCGGGTTTAGGTGCCATTGAAGTCAATGCTGTGACCTGTGCGCTGTTTTTTCTGATTTAAACCGTTCCTTCAGTTGTTGATATTTAAAGTAAAAGTAAACCTAACCTTCTAATTCAAGTTCTTCCCTCAACTTTAATGTAGGTTCACCAGAGTTGAGGATAATATTTTACCAAATGTCCACCACTCTGGCTTTGCCACAATTTCTTTTCTTAGAAAAGCTTCTTAGGGAGACATCATAGAGATGTTTTATATTTATTCCAATGTATGCCACGTCTAGCAAAGTGATTATTAAAATCAACATTAACTTTATCACACCATAAATAACTGTGCCAACCTTAATTCATGGCCCTCTAATTCAAATAGCCTCTTATTCTGGAAATTCACCCACTCTTTTAACCAGACTAGACAACCCACCTCAAAATACAATTTCAGGCCTGGCAAACCCAACCCCCTTTTTTCTTAGCATCTTGCAATAGTTTGTATGTAATTCTGGGTTTTTTCCTTTGCCATATAAACTTAGGAATATCTGAAATAAAAAACACATCTTTAAAAACCAGTTTTCCTTCCATGCAGGGCACTGGACCTCACTAAGGAGACTTGGAAAACATGAAAACAGAAGACTGATCACAGGATTATCATAAGCATTTGCAGAACTTGATAAGGAATTGTTTTATGGATAAATTCCTCCTTCACATCATCATTTATTACAATTTTTTTCACATTCTGAAAATACCATAAAGCTAAATATAACTGAGGCCAATCCCAGCATTAATTAGAAATTCTTTTTTCTTACTATATTTTCTCTACAATTCAGATCAGGCCTCAGTAGGATAATGTAGCATTTGGGGAAAAAAATACAAGCCAAGAGAGCAGCTCCAGAGGCCAAAATGGAGAAGATCTCCACTGCCACCATGGACTTCCCTTTGGCGCTCAGGTAGGTGGGGAGGAAGGAGATCCAAACACTGCAAAAGACCAGCATGCTAAAAGTAATGAACTTGGCTTCATTAAAACTATCCGGCAATTTTCTTGCTAGAAATGCCACTGTGAAACTGACAAGGGCTAAAATTCCTAGGTAAGAGAGGACACCGTAAAACATTACAGCTGAGCCTTGCTTACATTCCAAGATGGTCTCTCCAAACAAGGAGTGGAAGTCCAAATTAAGAAACGGGGGAGAGGTTCCCAGCCAAGTGGCACAAAGGACTGCTTGGATCAGGGGACAGGCTATGACAATGGACTTGGTCAGTGGTTTTCCTAAGAGTTTCCTTGTCTTGTTCCCTGGCTTGGTGGACATGAAGGCAAGAACCACCATGATGGTCTTTGCCAGCACAGAGGAAACCACAAGGGCAAAGAGAATGGCAAAAGCAGATTGTTGGAAGAGACAAGTGATGTTCCGTGGTTGACCAATGAAGAGGAAGGAGCAGAGGAAGCAGAGCAGAAGGGAGACCAGGAGGATGTAGGTGAGATCTCGGTTGTTGGCCTTGACAATGGGTGTGTCATGATGTTTACAGAAAATTACCAGGACTGCAGAAGTGATCACTGAGAGAAAAAGAACAAGAAAAACTATAATATATCCCAGGGTTTCTTCATATGCAAGAAAGTTGCATTTCTTGGCGATGCATTGGTCTTTGTCCTTGTTGGGAAATTGGTCTTCTGAGCAGGGTTCGCAGTGAGCTGCATCTGAAATCAAAAGTTTTTGTCTAAGGATTTCTTGAGAAACTGCCATGCATATTATCCCTCCCACAAAGGTGATATGCATGTTGCCTTTCTGCTGGTGACCTACGCACAAAGTGTAACAACCCACTGTGCTATTGATGGGGCATCAAAAGGAGCAAATAATTCTTCCTTTATGATGATCCTGATTAGCCAATGATGAAGATTTGTTCAGTTCCAGCTATCCATTCACTGGGCCAATTCCATGGGTAATATGGCTTTCAGTTTGAGATTACTGCCTATTTTCTCCCTCACTTTCTAACGGAATGCATAGAGGACCAACAGATCTGTTATCCAGAAATGCTGCTATTCTGTTTGTGTATATATCATACCTGCCTTAACCTTTCTGCCTTGTACTTCAGATCTGTTCATTCAGACTTTTTTGATTCCTCCTCCTCTATTGAAGAGAGATAGATGGAGCTCCTCTTTCCCTGGCAGGTCTATTTTTTCAGAGGTTGATAGAGCTGATGGAAGAAGCATGCACTAAATGAAAAAATTAAAGCTTTGGACCGCATACCCCACTTCCTCCGGAAAAGATTGTGTGTTGTTTTTCCCAGTTGGATGTTAGAGTAGGAGTGGAAATGCATGTTGGGGATTCACAAATTCTGTCCTAAATATATACTGCAAGCAATTGCTGAGCACTAGGAAAAGTATCCTCTATGGTGGGGCAGTATGAGTGGATGTCAATCTCATCAGAAATGACAACAATAACAAAAATAGATTGATTAAATAAATGTCTTCCTTTAATTCTGGAGTTTTAAGGTTTAAAGTCTGGTCTACCTATCTGATTAGAAATGGTCCCTTCTGGACATGCATCACACTGGTAGCAGCAAACTTGCTTGCCCTCAGAAACTCTTCTCCTTTCTCCTGCCTGGCACCTCTTCCTGCCACACCTGGCAAACGGGATGGTCTGAAAGAGAAATACCAATGAATTGTTTAATTGGTTCCCACATTCCTATTTCTATTCCACCTCCCCATTTATATGCTCCCCATATATCACTTCTAATCACATTGTTCACCATTCTTTATTAAAAACAGGAACAGCTGCTGGGGGATTCAGCTCAATGGCACTCTCAAGCTCTCAACCGAGATTGGAAGTGGGGTTTCATCCTGCAAAGGAAGGCTTTGTTGGTGTGGCAGGGGAAGGATACTGTATAATCTCCAGTCAGAGATGGTATTTGCTGATTCTCTGAACTTCTCAAAATTTCCACTACTGGTTCTCCAGAACTGGTCAGAACCTGCTGAATACCACTTCTGCTTGTGGACCGAACCACAGCATTTCTAAAAGAAAGTACGCTGAGGATACAACTGAGCAGAAATAGTCTATGGAAACCACTGTTTCTTGATGTAACTGCATCCTGCATTTCAAGCAGACACTGTTCCCTTTGAGGAATGACAAAAATTAGGCCTCAATTGTGTTACATGAAAAGCAGATTCTTCACCAAATGACTGTCATGATTTCTGACTCAACTGATTATTTTTCAAGTTGGAAAAATGTTCTGCATTTCAAGAAGATAATGAATCTTTCCCTGGACTTACAACATTTCCTTGCAGCTCACCTTTGTGGCCCAGATGATTCCATCAGAGTTAATGGTGAAATCCTGGCCTGGGGGAGCCTCAGGATTCACTTGCCCAACCTTCATGGGGACAAAAGATTGATTGGGCAGGAAAAGCCAATTGAGAAGGTCAAAACGAGCAGATCCCAGTCCATCGTCTGAGAAGGAGACTTCCTCTCCAGCACCGTTGTTGAACTGCACATTCCTCAAATAGGGAAGAATCTGAAATAAAACAGATCTTTAAAATAGGAGTATTTGGTTAGAGCTACGGTTATGGATTCTTTCAGAACATGGTGATTATCTTGAGAAGTTGAATTTATGTCTGCAAAGCTAGATGATTCCCTTGGTGGAGAACTGAGGAATCTGCAATAATGCCAAATATTTACTCTGAAACTACAAAAGAAATCTTTATTGTTGATCTTTTGTATCATGGTTTCTTCAAATTAAGCATTACCAGAATAATGACATTGAATGATTTCAGTGCCTCATCCCAAAATTAATCATGTGCTTTTCCATCGGTGATATTTGATTACAGTTTTAAGTATTTACTTATTTCTTGTAACTGATAAATTCACTTTAGCAACAATTCCTCTGACTTTCTCTAGCTGAGAATTGAACAGAGCACATGCCAGAGCCATGTTTGATGAAATATAGTCAAGGAAAAGAAAGTGCTTGCCTTGGTTTGTCTCTTCACAATTCAGAGAAGTTCAATGTCTGTCCAATAATGCAGAAAAGTCTGATTTTTTTTGTTGTCAACTTCAAAAGCTGATACAAAAACTTATGCCACCAGATAAAGACTGAAGGCACCAATTATCACATTAAACAAGAGGAAAACCTTCTACACACCAATTCCACCTGCTCTTTCTACAATTTTGTAAACAACAAACTAAAAGACTCAAGGTCCATCCCATCCCTGAAAGGACCTAATGGTAAAGACTGCAACGACGACACCATTAAAGCCAACATCTTTAACACATTCTTCAGCTCAGTTTTTGTAAACAGCAGTGGATCATGCTCAATATTTCCTAGTTGAACCACAGACAACTACAATGATCTGATGCATATCGATTTTACAGAAGACAATGTTGAAAAAGCACTACACAATCTAAAACCATCTCTATCTATTGGACCGGACAGAACATGTTTCTACTTCTTAAAAAAGCTATTCGCTGCCATAGCCGAACTTCTAAGAATAATCTTTGAAAAATCTTTCAGGACCAGCTCCTTGCCAAAACTATGATCATAAGCCATGGTCATCCCCGTCTTCAAAAAGGAAGACCCCAGCCCAGTTCAAAATTACAGACCAATCTCTTTATTCTGTGTCACCTGTAAAGTCATGGAAACAATTATTAACCAATCCATCATCCTCCACTGAGAAACATCCTACTCTCTAATAAACAATTTGGTTTCAGAAAAAAACTATCCTGTAACCTGAAACTCTTTCTGTTAGTGATTGGGGACAAACCCCCGAGCAGAGTGCACAGCAGCAGTCTAACCAGGCAGCCAAAATGAGAGAGAGAGGCTGGGCCCAAGAGTATACACACACTTGAGACAAAAACACTGTTTGTGGTTTTAAATAGATATTTAATTCACACAGAGATTAAGAAGTGTCATTCAGTCCATATGTCAGTATCCAGTATATCCATCCAGTTACCTAGTCTATGAACAGTAAATACAATGTCTTTATCTGCTAGTAAATCTTCTCCTTCTGATACCTTTCTCTCAAAATACAATGCTGAGTATGAACAGCTCACCAAGTAAACACAGTCCTTTTGTTCAGTAGAGAGAAGTATCTTGCACAGTAGACATCTCATACAGGAGTAAAGCAGTAGTAGACAGACAGACAGCAGACAGACCAGAGACCAGTAACACCAGGAACCAGGAACCAGGACAGGAATCAGACCAGGAAGACCAGGGACTCCAAACCAGGATCAGAAACCAGGAAAGTCTCTGTCACTGCCTCTTATTGCAGCTTACAACCGCACCCATAATTATGCAATGACATTGCAGTTTTTGAGCTTAAAGCTGCAAACACATAAACCTAGGTTTTATATATTCATTCACCCAAACCAGTTGGTGTATCCATATACCCAACATACTCCCCTTTTGGGTGATATAAATATATAATGCCTTTACAATCTGAACCCATATTTTTCACAACTCTCTAGGTGCTTAATGGCACCTTGGGCTTTAGTAAAATTATCAGCTATATTGTCCTCCGACATACAGTACTCTAGCTGTATCACTTTACTATTTACAGATTGCCTTACATTCAGATATCTCAAATCTGTATGCTTGTTCCTAGTTTTTACTGCAATACTTGTGGCCACTTGAATTGCTGCCTGATTATCTTCATGTACAACTATAGGGTAATTTACAGTTATACCCATATCTTTCAACATTTGTTTATACATAATCAACTCAGTACATAATAGTGATAAACAGGAGAATTCGGCCTCCATAGTAGACAAACTTATATGCTGTTGTCTAATTGACTTCCAACCAATTAATGTCTTACCCAGCATTATGGCTGTTCCTGAAGTCGACTTTCTTGTGTCTCTTTCTGATGCAAAACTAGCATCTGCATAAGCACTCAATATGAGATCACCCTCTGGTTCTAAATACAATGCATGGTGTAATGTTCCTTTAAGATATCTTAAGATTCTTTTCAATGCATTCCAGTGACATTGAAGCGGGTCATTATTGTGTCGTGCCAGCTGATTAATACTAAAAGCTATATCTGGCCTTGACCAATTGCTAATATATGATAAGCTACCAATCAAAGATTGATATATTGCCTTATCAAACTTGGGACTTTGAGTATCCATTTTGCAAATATCCTGACTCATAGGAGTCTTTACAGGCTTACAAAGTTCCATTTTATAATCTATTAGCAATTTAGATATCTTATCTTCCTGAGATATCTTATAACCTTTCTGTGTTTTCATTATATTTAAACCTAGATATCTCTTTATCTCCCCTAATTGCTTGATTTTTATTTTCTTACCTAATGATGCTATAATTCTATTCGCTTCATCATTAGTCTCAGTAATCAAGGCAATATCGTCAGTAAACAACAATAATAATGATATCTTTCCATTTGTCTCCCTTTTAAACAGACATGGGTCGGCTAAACCAGCTTTAAATCCTATATTGTTCAGTTCCTTCACAATATACTGGTTCCATTCATAGCCCGATTGTTTAAGACCATAGAGGATCTTCTTTAACAACCAACAATCATTATTATTATCACCTTTCAATCCACTAGGCTTTTTCATATATACAGTATGTCTTAGTGGAGCATGCAAGTAAGCAGTTTCCACATCTAAATGGTTAACTATATATTTCCTGCTTGCTGCCCACACTAAGGCTGCCCTTAATGTTGCTGCTTTAAGACTAGGTGCAAATACTTCATCATAGTCATTTGCACTTTGTCTAAAACCTTGGGCTACTAATCTTGCCTTATGGATTATATTTCCATCCTTATCGGTTTTTATCTTTAAAATCCATTTGCAGCGAATGGGTTTTATACCAACAGGTAATCTCACATTTTCATATACCTTCATATCCTTCAAGGATTTCAATTCCTTATTCATTGCTGCATACCAACTTTCTTTCTCTTTAGAAGGATACCTTTTTATCTCATCCACAGTAGATGGAACTCTATTTACCTGGCACACTGTGTTAGCCTGGTATCTATCAGGCGGTCTAGATATACGTGTAGTTCTTCTGGGAATTGCAGGGCTTGTATGAGGACTTTCTTGAGTTACTACTTGGTCCTTTTCCTCATCTTGCTGAGCTATTTCTTCTTCTATGGGCACTATATCTTCCTGTACTTCTCTCTTTACTTTATTTTTAAAGTTACAGGGATACTTGATGGGATTTCTGTAGGATTCAATAACCACCTCTTTATTGTTATCCTGCTCTAACTTATCCCATCCTACGTGCTCTAGAAATTGGGCATTAGCAATACATAACACCTTAGATGTGCCTTTCTCCCAAAATCTATATGCCCTATGGTTAGCTTGGTAACCAACAAAGAAAAATTGTTTAGCTCTGTGTTGCCCTTTACGCCTGAGTTGTGTAGGGATATGCACCCATGCTGGTGCACCAAATGTGTTCAGGTAACTCAGATCAGGCTTCCTGCCATGCCACATGGTGAATGGTATTTCACCAGTAGTTGAGTTAACCACGTTGTTTAATAAGTGATTAGCACACATTGCAGCCTCCCCCCACAAAGAATCAGGTAATCCAGAATCAGTTAACATTGTTCTAACCATTGCCTGTAGTGTTTGGCCTCTTCTCTCTATAAATGCGTTGTGTTGTGGTCTGTATGGTGCAGATTTCTTATGCTCTATACCAGCTGCCTTTAATCTATTCTGGAATTTGCTGTTAACAAAATCCGTACCATTATCTGTCACCAGGGTTATCAGTTGCCGTTTAGTCTTCCTCTCTGCAAACTTTAACCAGTTGAAGAAATGTTGATATGTTTCAGTTTTGCTTTTCATTAAGTAGCAAAACCCATATCTAGAGTAATGGTCCATAATGCTCAGTATATACCGAGCACCCCCCATACTGGGTTTCTTTGGACCTATAATGTCTGCAAATACAACTTCTAAAGGTTCTTTAGTTTTAAAACCATTTAGCCTATTTGCAGGCAATATTTTACTCTTATCTTCACAACAGACATTACAACGAAAATACTTATCACAGGGTTTTAACCTTATACCTTCAGATAACTCTACTGTACGTTTTAGCATTTTAAAATTTACATGCCCCAAATGCCTATGCAATAAATGGATACATTCATCATGAGGCTTGGTATTATTAAATACAGTCTGTGCCTCCCCTTTCTTACTATCATGTAAGACATACAATGCTCCATTTAAAGCTGCAGTTACCTTTTTGTTATCTCTTTCCAGTATGCACTTATTATTCTCAAATGTAACCACATATCCTAGTTTATCTAATACTCTTACTGAAAGTAAGTTCATTTTTAACTGTGGTACATACAACATTTTTATGTTCTGTTTTAAACATGGACAATATGCAATACCTTCACCCTTGGCCTTGAGATGCCAACCATTCGCGAGTGATATATGCTGAGAGCTTGTAGACATTTTTATAAACTTTGTCTTATCTCTCGTGATACAGTGGGATGCTCCACTGTCCACCACCCATATATCATTCTTCATATCACAGTTGCTAAACATGGCCAGTTCAAAGGATTTCTTTGGCTTCTTTAAATTCTGGCATTTTCTTTTTCTGCAGAATCTTGCCAAATGTCCTCTGCCTCCACAATTAAAACATTTTTTAATTGTGTATGCTGTCGAAGATAACTTCTCTTCCTCCGGGTGCTTTACCTTACATAGCTGGTTTCTTTCAAGCTTTGAAGATAATTTCTCTTCCTTATGCTTATCTTCCCTCAGCTGGTCACGTTCACTCCTTCTTCTGGCTTCTTCTAATAGCCTGCCAGTTATCTCAGTTATTGATAAACTGTCTTTAGGCAATACCTCTAATGAAGTCACAAAATCATCATAGCTTCGATCCAAAGAAGACAGTATAATGTATACTTGTTGCAACTCATTAAATATAAGCTCTTTTTCTTGTAATTCTTGAAAAATGCTTTTCATACAGTTTAAATGAGTCAACATGTCTCCATTGCTCTCAAGATGTGTTCTAAACAGCTTCCGTGTAAGATTGATATGAGCTCCTACACTGTCTCGAACATAAATCTTCTTGAGATTATCCCAGCAATTGGCAGCACTTTCCTCTCCACGAATATGTATCAGTTGCTGGTCTGAAAGAGTCAGTCCTATGATGCACAAAGCTTGCTCATTCTTTTGTTTATAGTCCTGTATCTTTCTGGCATCCTCTTCAACAGTAGGATCCAAATTGGATACATCTGGTGGGTTTGTAATTATGTCCCACAAACCTTCTCTTCGTAGCAGTAAACTACACTTCATTGACCATGAAACATAGTTTGTTCCATCTAACCTGGATATCATGGACAGACTTGGCAAATTTACTTGTGCCATTGCTCTGCAGAAAAATAACTATTCAACAAACAGTTTGTCTTTACAGCAATGTGCAACTCACCCCAAAAACTCTCAGTGGTATATCCTGGTTAGCTAGACTGTGCACACTGCTGGGCCCATAACCAATGTTAGTGATTGGGGACAAACCCCCGAGCAGAGTGCACAGCAGCAGTCTAACCAGGCAGCCAAAATGAGAGAGAGAGGCTGGGCCCAAGAGTATACACACACTAAAGACAAAAAACACTGTTTGTGGTTTTAAATAGATATTTAATTCACACAGAGATTAAGAAGTGTCATTCAGTCCATATGTCAGTATCCAGTATATCCATCCAGTTACCTAGTCTATGAACAGTAAATACAATGTCTTTATCTGCTAGTAAATCTTCTCCTTCTGATACCTTTCTCTCAAAATACAATGCTGAGTATGAACAGCTCACCAAGTATAAAGCCTTTGATTCAAACTACTCCTAAAACTAAAATCTTATGGTATCTCTGGACACCTGCATAATTGGATAGAAGCATTCCTGTCAAACAGACAATTAATGGTCAAAATTGAGAGTGTCCTATCAAATTCTGTACCTGTCAACAGCGGTGCCCCCCAAGGCACTGTTCTAGTACCAACTCTCCTCATACTCTACATAAATGACCTCTGTGATCATACTAAGAGCAACTAAGTTCTCTTTGCTGACAATGTAAAGTTACTGAACACCACAGACAATGCTGCTACCCTTCAAAAAGACCTTGACTATGTATCAGAATGCTCAAACAAATGGCAACTTCAGATCTCAACAAATAAATGCTCTGTCTTACATATTGGCAAAAATTTTTGCAGAAAATAAAATACAGGCTGAATAGTCAAGACCTTGTTGATGATCCAAACTCTGTCAAGGATCTTGGAGTACTCATCTCTAATGATCTAAGGGCTAGAGCCCACTGTAAATACATAGCCAAAAAGGCATTAAGAGTTGTTAACCTAATCTTACGTAGCTTTTTCTCTGGTAATATTACACTAATAACTAGAGCATACAAAACATTTGCTAGACCAATACTCGAATATAGCTCATCAGTCTGGAACCCACATTATGTATCTGATATTAACACAGTTGAGAAAGTCCAGAAATATTTCACAAGAAGAGTTCTCCACTCTTCTATTCGTTGCAGAATACCTTATGACACCAGACTTGAAATTCTAGACCTAGAATTACACCACCTTCAGTCCGATCTAAGTATAGTATATAAAATCATACATTGCAATGTCCTACCTGTCAATGAATACTTCAACTTCAACCGTAACAACACAAGAGCAAACAATAGATACAAACTCAAGGTCCAGAATAACTGGACACAAGCCGTTCTACTGAGAAAAATCAATTGCTACCAACCTGCCTTACATCGGGGACCTGTATACTGCATGAGTGAAAAAGAGGGCTGTGGAAATGTTTAGAGACCCCTCACATTCTGGACATAAGCTGTTTCAACTCCTACCATCAAAACAATGCTATAGAGCACTGCACACCAGAATAATTAGACACAAGGACAGTTTTTAGCAAGAAGCCTGCGTGTGATTCAGGGATGGGGCCAGGCTATCGGAGAGTGGGGTGCTGCCTTCAAAGCTTGTGGAGTCTGGCAGCATTGACAGAGAGGACCCCGGAGAGTCTGTGCTCGGTGCACGTGTGTGGAGGGCTACTAGAAAGGAGAGAGTAGTTGAAACACCATGGGCAACTCGGAAGTAAGGCTTGAAGATGATGGCCCCTCCCATAAGGGATAAAAGCCAGCCCTCAGTGGTTGGTTCTTTGCAGGAAGCAAAGAAGTTTTTTATACTCAGAGTTCTCGTTGAATCCCTGCTTACTCCAATTTGTTTTTGAAACTTATGGCTTTGGATATTTATCTGCAATTAGTCTTTTGTTCTTGGCAGCCTTTTGCAACTTTGAAAGGGCTTGCTCTTATCTTGGACAATTAGTTTTAAATGACTCTTGGCTGTGAATCCACAGAATTCACAGCACCACATTAAAAAGGTTTCTTTTTCTACACGGTTTGTGTTTGTTTAATTTGAACAAGGCTTGGGTCAGAACAAACACTTGGACAAAGTTGTTTACAAAGTCTGCACTACTATTAGTATTAATCTTGTCATCACTCCTTATCACCCATCCCCTACCACATGTGACTGTATGACTGCAATTTAGTCACTTTTATCCTTACAATTTTTATTGACTAGAAGGATTTCATTGCTCATTGTAACCTATGACTATTATTAAGTGTTGTACCTTATGATTCTTGACTCTTGATGGATGTATCTTTTGTTTTATGTACACTGAGAGCATTTGTACCAAGCCAAATTCCTTGTGTGTCCAATCACACTTGACCAATAAAGAATTCTATTCTATTCTATTCTATTCTATTCTATTCTATTCTATTCTATTCTATTCTATTCTATTCTATTCTATTCCATTCCATTCCATTCCATTCCATTCCATTCCATTCCATTCCATATGCCAACTAGGACTTCTATTGACTTGTTGAAGCTTTTTTTATCAAACACAGCCAGATTGTTGTTGTGGTACCAGCTGACATCTACTCCCTGTCATGGTTACCTCCTGAAACCCAGGCAAACACTAAAGCCTTTCAGGACTTTGCAAAGGTCTTTCTTCTTCTTTTTGTAAGAAATTGTATTAATTTTCTATTAATTATATTTCTTAGTGCTCAATAAACATCGTGTTGCCTGGGTATTTAATTTGCTTAAGAATACATATTCCATTTTTACTCTCCAACCACTGGTAAAATAAGTTCCATCATATTCTGTGTCTTCTTTCCATTTAATGTTCCGTCTATCTGTTTCTGCACATTCTAGTATCTTCTTAACCTTTTCTTCTGCTTGCAGTCCTTCTTCCTTTCTCCAATGTTGTACAAATAGAAACCTTGCTGTTGTTAAGACATACATACTTTTCTGATCATTTTTTTCTGGTATCATCCCTAATAATTGGTTGAAATAAATACTCTTCCAACAAAATATTATTCTTAATTCATATATTTCTAATAATTGCTTTTAATATGCATTGATATGATAACATGTGGATATTGAAACAGTAATTGAAGAAATGCATATGGGAAGCTTCCTCTCTAAGAAGCCATAGAAATTACCTGCCATGACTGGATATTTGAGATCCTCTTTCCAAACCTCATCACAGTTGGTCGGGCTCTGGATGCAAACATTGCATGTAATGCATGTGTCACAGCATAAACGGCATTGTAGATATTGTAACTTTCACCTGTCATTCTTGTTTCAAAAGTGAAATTGGGCAGATTCTGCACATTCTCCTTTCCTGTACATGGTTTCCCCCCCTTTGGTGGGATCTCTCCTAATTTATGGATCTTGCAGTGAAAGACTGTTTCCCACCATAGAGGGAGAAAGACATCTCCTTGGGGGTTCAAGGGGTCTAAAGAAAGAACAAACTGATTGAATTCTGAGACATCCCCGGTGTGGTCTTTGAAATGCAAGACTCCATGGAAAGCCTTTAGATGTAGCAATGTGTTTTCAGATTCGTCCACACTAAGTTTCCAATGGGAGGTTAAGATCCAAACATTCTGAAATGTTATGTTTCTCCTATTTTCATAGAAAAAAATAAATATCTGTACACTTAAAGTACAAAGATAATCTCCAAACAGAAGAATGACTTTAGTTTTTGACCAAGTGTGGAAATTGAGAAGTATTTCTTTCACTATAATCTCAAGATCGTGTGATTTCAGCCTTTCAGAGAAGGCCAGGCAGATCTCCTTCTCCTGGAGTATTGGCGTCAGAGTTGAGACAAAACCATCTCCCCTCTCATCTTCAGGGGCCACAAGCCCAACCCAGTTCCACTGGAAATACAGGAGCAGCTGGACTAAACCCACATACTGAGGAGATTCCTTGGGATTAATCCGGAAGAAGGAAGGATGAACTCTTTTCTCTCCCTGAAATCCAACACCGAGCTGGAGAAAAAGAGATTGTTTTTTCAAAGACAAAGTAAAAGTTGATGTTGACTTTAGGGGTCAGCATTGTGAGGTCGATGGCCCCAACAGTCAGTTTGACTCATGTAGAGTAGCAAGGTTAATCTCCTTCCCGTTTTAGGAAAAGCCACCAGTTACACATTTTTATAGGTTGAGGTACATCAGAAGAAAAGAGAAAAAAAACAATCTGATAGAGAGAATAAATGGCAATAAAAAGATGGCCACCATTTAATTAACTACGAGTCATATGGTCATGATGTGCCCCCATCTTAGGAAGAGCCACCAGTTACACCAGTTAAACATTTTTATTGATTGACGTTCATCAGAATACAAGAGAAAAACTAACAACCTGATGCAGAAAATAAATGGCAATAAAATGATTAACTAAGAGTCACATGCTCATGATGTGCCCCCCCAACCCCTATCTCTTTGCTTTTGAGTAACCTTCTGATCTCTGTCTATTCCATATTGTATCCAAGAGAGCTCTCTTACCTGTGGGACCTTATAAATGCTGAAGATGGAGTCCATCTGCCTCGAGGATTTGGGATTGAGGCCACCAATGATGGAGAACAGAGTGCCCTTCCAGCCACATTTGTAACCTGGAACCACTTGGCCTTGTGAGGAGAGCATGGAGAGGCTGTTTAAGGAAATAAATATCTCCCTCTGGAAATGGCCATAGATGTGGAAGCCAAGGGTGATGTTGGGGAGCAGAGAAAAATCCTTATTGACCTGGGAGACAGCAAACATCAGTGCAAGGATCTGCTGGTAGTTACCGGGGATGAGTCTATAGTGCGAAAAATACAGGGAGTATTACAGTTAAGGTTGTTTGCTTGTAGAGTTTGCTTCAGTGGTTGGGTTGGTGCAGCAACGAGCACATTTTCTTGGGTTTGGGTTTTTTTTAAGGATCTTTCTCAGCTAAACCTGAATGGCTTTGTGAGAAAACAGACTACACTTTCCATCCATATAATGGGCTCTTTTATACCCCTCTATTATTCCTCCCACCTTCATTTTTCTCCAACGGTTGTAATACTTCCCAACTACTCCTCTTTCACACTAATAATTTAGAATCTCTCTTAGAGCAACTTCTTCAGGGGTGGTAAACATTGCTGCGCACAGGTCTACAGTGGGAGTCACTTCATAGGTGTACTGAAGGCCATAATTCATGAGCAACGCTGATTCCAAAGCTGAGAGGGATTTTTGTAACTCCTGAACACTGGAGTTACTGTCCAGATTAATACTGAAATTCAAATTCTTCACTATGCCAGCACAGCTTCTAATGTACTAACCTACTTCTTAGGAAGCTAGAAAAAAGTGGAATAGATAGCAGCAGCAGCACCAGCTGGACTCGCAACTGGCTGGCACACCGTACTCAACCAGTAGTTCTTAATGGGTCTAAGTCTACATGGAGGCAAGTAAGCCGTGGGGTGCCACAAGGTTCCATCTTAGGCCCAGTACTCTTCAATATCTTCATTAATGACTTAATGACACATATAGACTGGTTGAAACCAGGCTCAATAGCAGAAACTGTGAGAGAGATCTTGGAGTCTTAGTGGACAACCAGTTAAATATGAGCCAGCAGTGTGCAGCAGCAGCCAAAAAAAGCTAATGCAATCCTAAATTGTATTAACAGAGGATACAATCAAGATCAAGGGAAGTACTAATACCACTCTATAAAGCCTTAGTAAGACCACACCTAGAGTACTGCATCCAGTTTCATTCACCACATTATAAAAAAGATGTTGAGACTCTAGAAAAATTACAGAGAAGAGCTACCAGGAAGATTAGGGGATTGGAGACAAAAACTATGAAGAATGGTTACAGGAACTGGGCTTGGCTAGTCTAGTGAAGAGAAGGACCAGGGGAGACATGATAGTAGTGTTCCAGTATTTGAGAGGCTGCCACAGAGAGGAGGAAGGGGGTCAAGCTATTTTCCAAGACACCCAAAGGCCAGTCAAGGAGTAATGGATGGAAACTGAACAAGGAGAGATTTAACCTGGAAATAAGGAGAAACTTTTTGACAGTGAGAACAATCAATCAATGGAACAGAAGTTGCCCTCGGAAGTTGTGGGAGCGCCATCAGTTGAGACTTTCAAGAAGAGATTGGACTGCCATTTGTCAGAAATGGCGTAGGGTCTCCTGCTTGGTTGCAGGATAGGATTAGATGAACTACAAGGTCCCTTCCAACTTTGATGATCTGTTATCTGTTACTCTTCATATTTGTTGTTTATCATCTCCACAAGGAAGAGATTGAGAATTCCAGCCTATTTTAGGAGCTTGCTACTTTATTGAGAGAAGCAGAAGATGTCTACTACACTAGGACAGTGCAGAATACTAGAAGGAGTATTTCTGAAAGAAACGCTAGAATTTAAAGGAAGTAGACCATTTATCTGTATGTTTGTCCTCCAGCTGAAACTTACCCATTCTCTAAATGAAGGTTTGATGTATTAAAGTGAGGGGCAGCAGAATCAAGATTGGCTCCTATGGGCAAATTCCCACCAATAATGAGATCACCAGACCTATAGTAGTTTTTATCTAATGGGATATAATCCCTGAACACACACATGGTTTGCAGCCTCTTCGCTGTAGTTGGAGCCAGGAGCCAGAAGTGCAGCAACATCAACCATAGCATGACTCCTGCCTGGTCATTCTTATCACCTTCCCTCCTAGGACAGAAATAAAAGTTTATGTAGAAACTGATCTGAAGGTTTAACTTGAAATTTCACTGGACCTTTAGCAGATCAAACACCACCTGTGCCACCTGGATGGCCACAGAACAAATTTATAGCAAAGATGCTTCTTCTTACCTGTGTTTGGGCTGTGATTACAAAGGAAACAAAGACAAGTGAATCTCTTCAAACCGAGGAGTGAGCTCTGTGCAAGACAGGCTAAGGTCTCATCTTCTGCCCCCATCTGGAGAACTCAAACATGTTTTTATAGCTTGGAAGTTTTTGTATCTAGAAATCCACAGGGGATACACTAAGAATTACTGTACTTCTGATGATTGCAAGGAAAAAGAATTTTCTATCCCTGTAGCAATAGCTTCTCATACACCCAAATGGAAAAAAAAACATGTTTGTGTTTCTTGTAATGCCCAGAGCAGATGGAGTCATGCTGAATTTGTGAATTTGACTTCTGTGAAAGAGACCCCCTTCAAACAAGATGGAGTTTGACCAGGGCCATAGTTGGTCAGCTACTCAGAGTGCTAATGGGGTTTTGTGGCACATGAGAATCAGTTGTACCTTTCTAACTGTGATTGATCATGCCAATGCTTGGATGGAAGTTTTCTTTTTATAACCACATGGTAGTGGATGAAATTAGAACCTGGAGTAACAGTTTCTAATCTTGTGATTTCTCCTTCATCTGATGGTTCCATTCAATGTTGGTTGTTGGGAAGATATTGGGCTCAATCCAATGTCTTTCAGGGTGCATCAATAAGGCCTTCTCAGTCAAGGTCGACTAACATTCGTATGCTGATGATATTCAGTTGTTTAATCACCGACTGACCAAGCAATACCACCAAGGTTTTTCCTTAGTGCATGAAGGATGTTCGATGGGGAGGGACAGTCATGGTTTAAATCCTAGGCTGCATCAACAGAGGGATAAAATCAAGATCACATGAAATGTTAATACCGCTTTATAGTACATTGGGAAGACCACACTTGGAATACCGCATCGAGATTTGGTCACTATGACATAAAAAAAGATGTTGAGACTCTAGAAAGGGTGAAGAGAAGAGCAGCAAAGATGATGAGGGGACTGGATGCTAAAACATAAGAAGAACAGTGCCAGGAACTGGGTATGTCTAGTCTAAGAGTGAAGGACTAGAGGTGACATGATAGCAGCCTTCCAATATTTGAGGGACTGTCACAGAGAAAAGTTTGTTAACTGCTTCTCCAAAGCACCTGAAGGCAGGAGAAAAAATAATGGATGGAACCTTATCAAGGAATGATCCAACTAAAACTAAGGAGAAATTTCCTAACAGGACAATTAATGGAAGAGAAGAGAAGAGAAGAGAAGAGAAGAGAAGAGAAGAGAAGAGAAGAGAAGAGAAGAGAAGAGAAGAGAAGAGAAGAGAAGAGAAGAGAAGAGAAGAGAAGAGAAGAGAAGAGAAGAGAAGAGAATTTTTATTGGTCAAGTGTAATTGGATACACAAGGAATTTGTCTTGGTGCATATGCTCTTAGTGTACATAAAAGAAAAGATACATTCATCAAGAATCATAGCTACAACACTTAAAAATAGTCATTGGGTACAATAAGCAATCAAATCATACTAGGAAACAGTCAATAAAAATCATAAGGATACAGGCAGCAAGGTTACAGTCACTGAGTCATAAGTGGGAGGAGATGGTTGAATGGAAGAATGTGAAGATTAATAGTAATGGTAATAATAGTGCATACTTAGTAAGTAGTTGGACAGTATTGAGGGAATTATTTATTTAGCAGAGTGATGGCGTTCAGGAAAAAAAATGTCCTTGTGTGTAGTTGTTCAGGTGCGTAGTTCTCTATTGCGTCGTTTTGAGGGTAGAAGTTGAAACAGTTTATGTCCAGGATGTGAGGGGTCTGTTAATGTTTCCACAGCCCTCTTTTTGACTAGTGCAGTATACAGGTCCTCAATTAAGGCAGGTTGGTAGTAATTGTTGTATCTCAGTAGAAGGGCTTGTCTCCAGAAGTTTAAATCCTAGGCTGTATTAACAGATGAACAGAATAAAGATCACGTGAAGTGTTAGTACCACTTTATAGTACCTTGGAATACTAAATACTAAATCCAGCTTGGTTGCTATGATATAAAAAAGGATGTTGAGACTATAGAAAGATTGCCGAGAAGAGCAAGAAAGATGATTAGGTGGATGGCGGCTGAACCTACAATGAACAATTGCAGGAACTGGGTATGTTTTCCAGTCTAGAAGGACTAGGGGTGACATGATAGCAGTCTTCCAATATTGGAGGGGCTGTCATAGAGAAAAGTCTGTCAACCTCTTCTCCAAAAGACCTAAAGGCAGGACAAGAAGTAATGGATGGAACCTCTTCAAGGAGTGATCCAACTAGAACTAAGGAGAAATTTCCTGACAGGAGAATTAATCAGTTTAAGGGCTTGTCTCCAGAAGTTCTAGGTGCTCCAACACTGGAGCCTTCTAAGAAGGAACTGGGCAACATGGTATGGGTTCTCCAGCTTCAGCAAGGGCTTGGACTCAAAGATCTCCAAGGCCCCTTCCAACTCTGTTATTCTGTTATAACATGAAGAACAAGAAAGCATTTTCAGAATTGCAAGATTTTGTTAAAACCAAGCCGTTGTGAATAATTGTTCCTCCCAGAAGTGGAACTTTTCATCTTTGATTCTGCAGGATAGTTTGCTGTCCCTCTTAGGACTCCTTTGCAACCTACCAGTTTTGTGGATTATTAGTTTCTGCTCAAGGAGCAACATGGTGGCTACCTCCAAAAAAGACTTTCTAAATGTTGTGTCAGGTGCAAAACATTGAGACCACATGTGAAGTTCCAGTGAGACTGATTAATTACTAGTCATGCCTATCCATAAGTAGCTAATAAATGAATGGTTTGTACTATCTTGTTGTTAGATAAGGGTCAATGGAATTCAAGAGGGACTGGACTTAGTCTATTTGTGGCTACTTAGAGAGTTTAGTCTGATTCCTCTTTTGTCTCCATGCTCCATTTCTGTCATTCCTCCTTACAGCTTCAGTTCTTTAAACAGAGTAAAAATGAGCTGTGGAGAGTCTGAATGTCCATGAGAGCAACAGAGAGGACAGAGGCAAGAGTGGTGGGAGGGTGGAGGCAGAAAATCTTCTGTTATTGGGAACAAACCCACAGTTGAGATGAAGCCAGCATGAATCATCCCTGAGAGATGGGAATTGTTCCCCTGCCTCTGAAAGAGGACTCAGTTTGACACTTACTCGAGGAACAATGGCTGGACCACATCATACTTGGATAATTTTGGTGGACCCTGGATGAATCCTCATTTCAGTGAGGTTTCAGGATTGGGTGTGGGATGGAAATGGCATTGGTTGCATGTTTATATGAACTTAGGAAAGAGCAAGATGAGGGCAGTGCATCCATTCTGGCTCAATGTGACCTCTTTTTTAAAAAGGTTTTTTTTTATTTTTATAACAAAAACAACAAATAAAACCATCCTTCAATTTTACAGTGTGTCAGTTGGGTACATATAACTTGTGTGCATAGTAGTATTATTATACATTTCTTATTTGATTATATTCATAGACCATTTTAGTCAACAATCTGTATCATATTATTCCATTATTATATTATCATTAACCACATAATTTCAATTCTATATAACCTTTCAAAAACAAATCTCATCATTACTAAATGTTATTCATATTCTTATTCAATGATAATCAGTTATAGTATATTATTACTGTTAACCGATATTTCAGTTTTTTACTCTTCTATCTAACCATTCATAAGATAAATCCCAAATCTTATAATACTCTTTTTCTTCCTGTTCTCTAATTACCATTGTTAATCTACTCATTTCTGCACATTCAATTATTTTCTTAATCGTTTTGTCCTCTGTTGGGATTGTTTCATTTTCCAGTTTTGTGCAAATACAATTCTAGCTGCTGTTAGTACATTAATAATCAAGTATGTTATCTCTTTATTATAACCTTCAGGCTAAAATCCCCAATAAAAATAGTCCTGGTTTTAGATCTATATGTTGTTTTATCATTTTTAACAACTACGTGTGCATTTTAGTCCAGTATCCTTTAGCTTCTATGCTTGTCCACCACATATGGTAATATGATCCAGGTATTTGATGACATTTCCAACATTTTGCCAATTTATCTTCAAACATCTTTTCTATTCTTGCTGGGGGTAGATGCCACCTGTAAAACATTTCATACAAAATCTCTTTATAGCCACTGACATTGTTAGTTTATAATTTCTTGTCCATAGTTTTTGCCAATTATCCAAATCTATCCCATATGAAAAATTCCCCCCCTGTGCAATCATTGTTTCTTTAACTCGCTCTTCTTCTACTTTCACTCCTAATAGATAACCATATAATTTTTTAATCATCCTCTCTTCAGTACCTATTAAGATTTTATCTAACTCAGTCAATTCTTTATAAAACCCATCCATCTTACTATTTTTGATCATATCTGGAATGTATTTGCAAATAGAAATACCAATTCATATTCATCCCTTGTTCATCTAATTCTTGTTTTGTTTTGAGTTCACCCTTTTCATTTAGAATTTCATTATATCTAATAATGTGTTCCATTTAAAAAACATTTCTGCAGGGCAGGGGCTGACGTCACAGTGGAACGGCAGCAATTATGGAGCTCCGGGAAAAGCCACCGAAACGCCCACAGTTGGATGGTCCAATTGGATCCAAACTGCCCTGGAGAGACGGTAAGTGAAGGGAGCACATCCTGTTGAATCCCAGGGGAATCGCAAAGTCTCCGGTTGATCCAGGAAAGGTCCTGAAGCCCAGCAGCAGAGGGAAGCAGCCATTAAAGGCTCTAGAAAGCCGTGACAGCCCCAGAAAGAAAGAAGTCCAGAAGGAAAAGTGTGTCAGTTTGGGAACTTTATTTTTTTCTAAATAAAATAGAAGAGTATCCTAAGGGGAAAGATTGTTTAGAAGGCAGAAGACAGAAAAGAGGAGAAGAGCAGTGAAATAAAACACATTGCTAGCTGTCAAACTTTACTTGGATTATTTTATTTTATTTTTTTGAGAATTTTTTTCTGGTTAACTGGACTGGACTTTGAAATAATAATTGGCAGAAGATTAACCTTAACTTTTGTTGCTCAACTTGAAAAATTGGACTATTTTTCCCTTTTATTCTCACTTTTTAAGAGATTCTGCCGAAACATCTCTTCAACTTTAAAAGCACAACTATTATCTGAACAAAGCTGAATACCACACATACATACACACATATGTGTGTGTGTGTGTGTGTGTGTGTGTGTGTGTGTGTATGTATATATTTGTATGTGGATCTTTGGTTATTCAGGTTTTCTCCCGTGTAAGATTGGCAGTATCTAGGCAACGTTTCGATTCATCATCTTCAGGCTTCTTTCTTCAGCTCTGTGCTTCTCAGGGTGATGTGAGATTGCAGCTGCTGCTTCCTTTTAACTGCTAGTGGGGTTGTGACTTGATTGGGTGGGGGCTTGGCTGTGTTCTGATTGGGTGGGGGTGTGTTCTCATTGGTAGGGGGTTTGGCTGTGTTCTGATTGGGTGGGGGGTTGGCCATGTTCTGATTGGCTGGAGGCGTGTTCTGTTCAGGTGGGGGCTTGGTTGTGCTCAGGTTAGTCTTAGTTGCTGGGGGATTTGAGTTGGTGAGCTGTGATCTTGCTGTTTGGCTTCGAGTTCGTGGTCGTGCTGCATCTTCATAGTGGGTGTCGGTTTGCTTCATGTATGGCTCAGAGGGGTTTGAAGTGGGTAGTGATGCAGCTGCAGTGCAGCTTCTGGTCCGTGGTCGTGTCTCATCTTCTGAGTGGGTGTGAGTCTGTTTTCTACATGGAAGTGTGGTGGTGGCATCTTGTGTGGCTCTCATGGGTGTGGGTCTGGTGTCATTCATCATGTTAGGTACTCGTCTGTTCATGAGGGCGGGTTTCCAAATGGCTGGAAGGCGGGATATATATGTGTGTGTGTGTGTGTGTGTGTGTGTATGGTATTTAGGTTTCTTTGGGTATTTTCCATTGTCTTAATATTTGTCCTTTATTATAGCGACGTTTCAGCAGAATGTCATCTGCCATCCTCAGGCTTGTGTATTGTGTTCTTTTTAATCTTGTTTGTCAGGCTTGGCAGCTGTTTTTTGTCTGTTTGTGCCCAGGTGTTTGTTTGGCTTCTGGTGTGGAGATTTTTTT
Organism: Pseudonaja textilis; assembly: GCF_049901715.1. Lineage (NCBI taxonomy): Eukaryota > Metazoa > Chordata > Lepidosauria > Squamata > Elapidae > Pseudonaja > Pseudonaja textilis. The sequence continues at coordinate 316,219,718 of NC_141990.1, read as the reverse complement.
GTTTGTGAGTGTAGGTTTCCAGATAATTGACAGTCTGGTGGAGTCATCTCTTCTATCCATGCTTTCAGGTCTTTTTTCAATCTCTATGGCTTCTCTGATAATTCTGTGGCTGGGGTTTTCTATAGTGGCTCAGGTTTTGGTGCCATTGAAGTCGATGCTGTGACCTGTGGCTTTTTTTTCTGATTTAAACCGTTCCTTCAGTTGTTGATATTTAAAGTAAAAGTAAACCTAACCTTCTAATTCAAGTTCTTCCCTCAACTTTAATGTAGGTTCACCAGAGTTGAGGATAATATTTTACCAAATGTCCACCACTCTGGCTTGACATCATAGAGATGTTTTATATTTATTCCAATGTATGCCACGTCTAGCAAAGTGATTATTAAAATCAACATTAACTTTATCATACCATAAATAACTGTGCCAACATTAATTCATGGCCCTCTAATTCAAATAGCCTCTTATTCTGGAAATTCACCCACTTTTTTAACCAGACTAGACAACCCACCTCAAAATACAATTTCAGGCCTGGCAAACCCAACCCCCTTTTTTCTTAGCATCTTGCAATAGTTTGTATGTAATTCTGTTTTTTTTTCCTTTGCCATATAAACTTAGGAATATCTGAAATAATAAACACATCTTTAAAAACCAGTTTTCCTTCCATGCAGGGCACTGGACCTCACTAAGGAGACTTGGAAAACATGAAAACAAAAGACTGATCACAGGATTATCATAAGCATTTGCAGAACTTGATAAGGAATTGTTTTATGGATAAATTCCTCCTTCACATCATCATTTATTAGAATTTTTTTCACATTCTAAACATACCATAAAGCTAAATATAACTGAGGCCAATCCCAGCATTAATTAGAAATTCTTTTTTCTTACTATATTTTCTCTACAATTCAGATCAGGCCTCAGTAGGATAATGTAGCATTTGGGGAAAAAATACAAGCCAAGAGAGCAGCTCCAGAGGCCAAAATGGAGAAGATCTCCACTGCCACCATGGACTTCCCTTTGGCGCTCAGGTAGGTGGGGAGGAAGGAGATCCAAACACTGCAAAAGACCAGCATGCTAAAAGTAATGAACTTGGCTTCATTAAAACTATCGGGCAATTTTCTTGCTAGAAATGCCACTGTGAAACTGACAAGGGCCAAAAGTCCTAGGTAAGAGAGGACACCGTAAAACATTACAGCTGAGCCTTGCTTACATTCCAAGATGGTCTCTCCAAACAAGGAGTGGAAGTCCAAATTAAGAAACGGGGGAGAGGTTCCCAGCCAAGTGGCACAAAGGACTGCTTGGATCAGGGGACAGGCTATGACAATGGAGTTGGTCAGTGGTTTTCCTAAGAGTTTCCTTGTCTTGTTCCCTGGCTTGGTGGCCATGAAGGCAAGAACCACCATGATGGTCTTTGCCAACACAGAGGAAACCACAAGGGCAAAGAGAATGGCAAAAGCAGATTGTTGGAAGAGACAAGTGATGTTCCGTGGTTGACCAATGAAGAGGAAGGAGCAGAGGAAGCAGAGCAGAAGGGAGACCAGGAGGATGTAGGTGAGATCTCGGTTGTTGGCCTTGACAATCGGTGTGTCATGATGTTTACAGAAAATTACCAGGACTGCAGAAGTGATCACTGAGAGAAAAAGAACAAGAAAAACTAAAATATATCCCAGGGTTTCTTCATATGCAAGAAAGTGGCATTTCTTGGCGATGCATTGGTCTTTGTCCTTGTTGGGAAATTGGTCTTCTGAGCAGGGTTCACAGTGAGCTGCATCTGAAATCAAAAGTTTTTGTCTAAGGATTTCTTGAGAAACTGCCATGCATATTATCCCTCCCACAAAGGTGATATGCATGTTGCCTTTCTGCTGGTGACCTACCCACAAAGTGTGACAACCCACTGTGCTATTGATGGGGCATCAAAAGGAGCAAATAATTCTTCCTTTATGATGATCCTGATTAGCCAATGATGAAGATTTGTTCAGTTCCAGCTATCCATTCACTGGGCCAATTCCATGGGTAATATGGCTTTCAGTTTGAGATTACTGCCTATTTTCTCCCTCACTTTCTAACGGAACCCATAGAGGACCAACAGATCTGTTATCCAGAAATGCTGCTATTTTGTTTGTGTATATATCATACCTGCCTTAACCTTTCTGCTTTGTACTTCAGATCTGTTCATTCAGACTTTTTTGATTCCTCCTCCTCTATTGAAGAGAGATAGATGGAGCTCCTCTTTCCCTGGCAGGTCTATTTTTTCAGAGGTTGATAGAGCTGATGGAAGAAGCATGCACTAAATGAAAAAATTAAAGCTTTGGACCGCATACCCCACTTCCTCCGGAAAAGATTGCGTGTTGTTTTTCCCAGTTGGATGTTAGAGTAGGAGTGGAAATGCATGTTGGGGATTCACAAATTCTGTCCTAAATATATACTGCAAGCAATTGCTGAGCACTAGGAAAAGTATCCTCTATGGTGGGGCAGTATGAGTGGATGTCAATCTCATCAGAAATGACAACAATAACAAAAATAGATTGATTAAATAAATGTCTTCCTTTAATTCTGGAGGTTTAAGGTTTAAAGTCTGGTCTACCTGTCTGATTAGAAATGGTCCCTTCTGGACATGCATCACACTGGTAGCAGCAAACTTGCTTGCCCTCAGAAACTCTTCTCCTTTCTCCTGCCTGGCACCTCTTCCTGCCACACCTGGCAAACGGGATGGTCTGAAAGAGAAATACCAATGAATTGTTTAATTGGTTCCCACATTCCTATTTCTATTCCACCTCCCCATTTATATGCTCAGAATCACTTCTAATCACATTGTTCACCATTGTCTATTAAAAACAGGAACAGCTGCTGGGGGATTCAGGTCAGTGGCACTCTCAAGCTCTCAACCGAGATTGGAAGTGGGGTTTCATCCTGCAAAGGAAGGCTTTGTTGGTGTGGCAGGGGAAGGATACTGTATAGTCTCCAGTCAGAGATGGTATTTGCTGATTCTCTGAACTTCTCAAAATTTCCACTACTGGTTCTCCAGAACTGGTCAGAACCTGCTGAATACCACTTCTGCTTGTGGACTGAACCACAGCATTTCTAAAAGAAAGTACGCTGAGGATACAACTGAACAGAAATAGTCTCTGGAAATCACTGTTTCTTGATGTAACTGCATCCTGCATTTCAAGCAGACACTGTTCCCTTTGAGGAATGACAAAAATTAGGCCTCAATTGTGTTACATGAAAAGCAGATTCTTCACCAAATGACTGTCATGACTTCTGACTCAACTGATTATTTTTCAAGTTGGAAAAATGTTCTGCATTTCAAGAAGATAATGAATCTTTCCCTGGACTTACAATATTTCCTTGCAGCTCACCTTTGTGGCCCAGATGATTCCATCAGAGTTAATGGTGAAATCCTGGCCTGGGGGAGCCTCAGGATTCACTTGCCCAACCTTCATGGGGACAAAAGATTGATTGGGCAGGAAAAGCCAATTGAGAAGGTCAAAACGAGCAGATCCCAGTCCATCGTCTGAGAAGGAGACTTCCTCTCCAGCACCGTTGTTGAACTGCACATTCCTCAAATAGGGAAGAATCTGAAATAAAACAGATCTTTAAAATAGGAGTATTTGGTTAGAGCTACGGTTATGGATTCTTTCAGAACATGGTGATTATCTTGAGAAGTGGAATTTATGTCTGCAAAGCTAGATGATTCCCTTGGTGGAGAACTGAGGAATCTGCAATAATGCCAAATATTTACTCTGAAACTACAAAAGAAATCTTTATTGTTGATCTTTTGTATCATGGTTTCTTCAAATTAAGCATTACCAGAATAATTACATTGAATGATTTCAGTGCCTCATCCCAAAATTAATCATGTGCTTTTCCATCGGTGATATTTGATTACAGTTTTAAGTATTTACTTATTTCTTGTAACTGATAAATTCACTTTAGCAACAATTCCTCTGACTTTCTCTAGCTGAGAATTGAACAGAGCACATGCCAGAGCCATGTTTGATGAAATATAGTCAAGGAAAAGAAAGTGCTTGCCTTGGTTTGTCTCTTCACAATTCAGAGAAGTTCAATGTCTGTCCAATAATGCAGAAAAGTCTGATTTTTTTTGTTGCCAACTTCAAAAGCTGATACAAAAACTTATGCCACCAGATAAAGACTGAAGGCACCAATTATCACATTAAACAAGAGGAAAACCTTCTACGCACCAATTCCACCTGCGCTTTCTACAATTTTGTAAACAACAAACTAAAAGACTCAAGGTCCATCCCATCCCTGAAAGGACCTAATGGTAAAGACTGCAACGACGACACCATTAAAGCCAACATCTTTAACACATTCTTCAGCTCAGTTTTTGTAAACAGCAGTGGATCATGCTCAATATTTCCTAGTTGAACCACAGACAACTACAATGATCTGATACATATCGATTTTACAGAAGACAATGTTGAAAAAGCACTACACAATCTAAAACCATCTCTATCTATTGGACCGGACAGAACATGTTTCTACTTCTTAAAAAAGCTATTCACTGCCATAGCCAAACTTCGAAGCATAATCTTTGAAAAATCTTTCAGGACCAGCTCCTTGCCAAAACTATGATCATAAGCCATGGTCATCCCCGTCTTCAAAAAGGAAGACCCCAGCCCAGTTCAAAATTACAGACCAATCTCTTTATGCTGTGTCACCTGTAAAGTCATGGAAACAATTATTAACCAATCCATCATCCTCCACTTAGAAACAACCTACTCTCTAATAAACAATTTGGTTTCAGAAAAAAACTATCCTGTAACCTGCAACTCTTACACTGCAAGAACACATGGACTATACAACTCAATCAGGGCAAAGCAATAGACGCAATCTACATAGACTTCTGTAAAGCCTTTGATTCAAACTACTCCTAAAACTAAAATCTTATGGTATCTCTGGACACCTGCATAATTGGATAGAAGCATTCCTGTCAAACAGACAATTAATGGTCAAAATTGAGAGTGTCCTATCAAATTCTGTACCTGTCAACAGCGGTGCCTCCCAAGGCACTGTTCTAGGACCAACTCTCTTCATACTCTACATAAATGACCTCTGTGATCATACTAAGAGCAACTGAGTTCTCTTTGCTGACGATGTAAAGCTATTGAACACCACAGACAATGCTGCTACCCTTCAAAAAGACCTTGACTATGTATCAGAATGCTCAAACAAATGGCAACTTCAGATCTCAACAAATAAATGCTCTGTCTTACATATTGGCAAAATTTTTGCAGAAAATAAAATACAGGCTGAATAGTCAAGACCTTGTTGATGATCCAAACTCTGTCAAGGATCTTGGAGCACTCATCTCTAATGATCTAAGTGCTAGAGCCCACTCTAAGTAACTACATAGCCAAAAAGGCATTGAGAGTTGTTAACCTAATCTTACGTAGCTTTTTCTCTGGTAATATTACACTAATAACTAGAGCATACAAAACATTTGCTAGACCAATACTCGAATATAGCTCATCAGTCTGGAACCCACATTATGTATCTGATATTAACACAGTTGAGAAAGTCCAGAACTATTTCACAAGAAGAGTTCTCCACTCTACTCATTGCAGAATATCTTACGCCACCAGACTTGAAATTCTAGACCTAGAAAAATTAGAACTACGCCACCTTCAGTCCGATCTAAGTATAGTATATAAAATCATACATTGCAATGTCCTACCTGTCAATGAATACTTCAGCTTCAACCATAACAATACAAGAGCCCACAATAGATACAAACTCAAGGTTAATCACACTAAGTTGATTGCAGGAAAAACGACTTCAGCAACAGAGTGGTTGTTGGGTATATGAATACTCCAACTAGTTTGGGTGAATAAATATATGAACCTAGGTCTAAGTGTTTGCAGCTTTAAGCTCCAAACTGCAATGTAATTGGATAATTATGGGTGCGGTTGCAAGCTGCAATAATAGGCAGTGAGAGAGACGTAACACTTCCTGGTTGCTGATTTCTGGTTACTGTTTCCTGGTGTTACTGGTCGCTGGTCTGCTGGTCTCTCTGATCTCTGCTGCCTGTTGTTTTACTCCTGTTATGAGACATCTGCTTGTTGGCTACTGTGCAAGATACCATTTCTACTGAACAAAAGAACTGTTTACTTGGTGAGCTGTGCATACTCAGCGTTGTCTTTGAGAGAAAGGTATCGGGAGGAGAAGATTTACAAGCAGATAAAGACATTGTATTTAACTAGTTAATGGACTAGGTTACTGGATGGATATACTGGATAATGACATATGGACTGAATGACACTTCTTAATCTCTGTGTGAATTAAATAACTATTTAAAAACTACAAACAGTGTTTTTGTCTCCAGTGTGTGTATACTCTTGGGCCCAGCCTCTCTCTCTCATTTGGCTGCCTGGCTTGACTGCTGCTGCACACTCTGCTTGGGGGTTTGTCCCCAAACACTAACAGTGGTCAATGTCTGGAATACTCTACCTGACTCTGGTTTCTTTCCCAAACCCCAAAAACTGTAACCTTAGACTTTCTACTATTGACCTCACCCCTTTCCTAAGAGGTCTGTATGGGGCATGCATAAGTGTACCAATGTGCCTACTGTCCCTGTCCTATTGTTTCTTTTATTTTTCTTATATGTATCCATGTATTCATAACTATGTTTTTACTTATACCTATTATAAACAATTGACAAACCAAAAAAAATAAAATAAAAATGATGGTTTTGAGACAAACAACCCATTAAGACTATTTTGAATCTTGCTTTATGTGTTCAGATGGACGCAGACTGGCTGCATTCACACAACAAGCTGAGCAGTGCAATAAATGTAAAACTGAACAAATTGTGTGTGTGTGTGTGTGTGTGTGTGTGTGTGACATAGGTTCTTAAACTATAAAAACATGAACCAAGGTTAAAATGAATTGTCTTTGTACAAGTTGGATTTGGGTTACATACTGAGGGAGATGCAGGTTGTTCTGCAATTATCATCTGCACTTCTATAATTGTTTGGTTTGGTTCTGCAGTTCAACAAGACAAACACAGATTTCAAAGAGTAATTAGGACTGCAGAAAAAACAACCACTACCAACCTGCCTTCAATTGAGGATGTGTATATCAAATGAAAAAGAAGGCCTTGAAAATATCTACAGACCCGTCAGACATAAACTCTTTTAACTTCTACCCTCAAAATGATGCCATAGAGCACTGCACTCCAGAACAACTAGACACAAGGACAGTTTTTCCCTGAATGCCATCACTCTGCTAAACAAATAATTCCCTCAACACTATCTAACTATTTTCTAAGTCTGCTTTATTATTACTATTAATCTTCTCCTTCTCCTCCCCCTTCAACCATTCTTGCCTCTGTCCTCTCTGTTGCTCTCATGGGCATTCAGACTCTCCACAGCTCAATTTTATTCTGTTTAACAAACTGAAGCTGTAAGGAGGAGTGACAGACATGGAGCATGGATTCAAAAGAGGAATCAAGAGGAAACTCTTATGTAGCCACAAATGGACTAAGTCCAGTCCCTTTTGAGTTCTGTTGACCCTTATCTATGCCAAGATAGTACTAACAGTTCATCTATTAGCTTCCAATGAATAGGCATGAATAGTAAAAAAAATCAGTCTAATTGGAACTTCACATGTGGTCTCAATGTTTTACACCTGACACAACATTTAGAAAGTCTTTTCTTGTGGTAGCCACCATGTTACTGCTTGAGCAGAAACTAATAATCCACAAAACTGGTAGGTTGCAAAGGAGTCTTAAGAGGGACAGCAAACTATCCTGCAGAATCAAAGATGAAAAGTTCTACTTCTGGGATGAACAATTACTCACAACTGCTTGGTTTAACACAATCTTGCAATTCTGAAAATGCTTTCTTGTTCTTCATGTTATAACAGAATAACAGAGTTGGAAGGGACCTTGGAGATCTTCTAGTCCAACCCCTGGCTGAAGCTGGAGACCCCATACCATGTTGTCCAGTTCCTTCTTAAAAGCCTCCAGTGTTGGAGCACACAGAATAACTACTGACACACGCCATTCTACTGAGAAAAATCAATTGCTACCAACCTGCCTTACATCGGGGACCTGTATACTGCACGAGTGAAAAAGAGGGCTGTGGAAATGTTTAGAGACCCCTTACATTCTGGACATAAGCTGTTTCAACTCCTACCATCAAAACAATGCTATAGAGCACTGCACACCAGAATAATTAGACACAAGGACAGTTTTTAGCAAGGGGCCTGCATGTGATTCAGGGATGGGGCCAGGCTATCGGAGAGTGGGGTGCTGCCTTCAAAGCTTGTGGAGTCTGGCAGCATTGACACAGAGGACCCCGGAGAGTCTGTATTCGGTGCACATGTGTGGAGGGCTACTAGAAAGGAGAGAGTAGTTGAAACACCACGGGCAACTCGGAAGTAAGGCTTGAAGATGATGGCCCCTCCCATAAGGGATAAAAGCCAGCCCTCAGTGGTTGGTTTTTTGCAGGAAGCAAAGAAGTTTTTTATACTCAGAGTTCTCGTTGAATCCCTGCTTACTCCAATTTGTTTTTGAAACTTATGGCTTTGGATATTTATCTGCAATTAGTCTTTTGTTCTTGGCAGCCTTTTGCAACTTTGAAAGGGCTTGCTCTTATCTTGGACAATTAGTTTTAAATGACTCTTGGCTGTGAATCCACAGAATTCACAGCACCACATTAAAAAGGTTTATTTTTCTACACGGTTTGTGTTTGTTTAATTTGAACAAGGCTTGGGTCAGAACAAACACTTGGACAAAGTTGTTTACAAAGTCTGCACTACTATTAGTATTAATCTTGTCATCACTCCTTATCACCCATCCCCTACCACATGTGACTGTATGATGCAATTTAGTCACTTTTATCCTTACAATTTTTATTGACTAGAAGGATTTCATTGCTTATTGTAACCTATGACTATTATTAAGTGCTGTACCTTATGATTCTTGACTCTTGACGGATGTATCTTTTGTTTTATGTACACTGAGAGTATTTGTACCAAGCCAAATTCCTTGTGTGTCCAATCACACTTGACCAATAAAGAATTCTATTCTATTCTATTCTATTCTATTCTATTCTATTCTATTCTATTCTATTCTATTCCATTCATTCCATTCCATATGCCAACTAGGACTTCTATTGACTTGTTGAAGCTTTTTTATCAAACACAACCAGATTGTTGTTGTAGTACCAGCTGACATCTACTCCCTGTCATGGTTACCTCCTGGCAAACACTAAAGCCTTTCAGGACTTTACAAAGTCTTTCTTCTTCTTTTTGTAAGAAATTGTATTAATTTTCTATTAATTACATTTCTTAGCGCTCAATAAACATTGTGTTGCCTGGGTATTTAATTTGCTTAAGAATACATATTCCATTTTTACTCTCCAACCACTGGTAAAATAAGTTCCATGTTTGATCATATTCTGTGTCTTCTTTCCATTTAATGTTCAGTCTATCCGTTTCTGCACATTCTAGTATCTTCTTAACTTTTTCTTCTGCTTGCGGTCCTTCTTCCTTTCTCCAATGTTGTACAAATAGAAACCTTGCTGTTGTTAAGACATACATACTTTTCTGATCATTTTTTTCTGGTATCATCCCTAATAATTGGTTGAAATAAATACTCTTCCAACAAAATATTATTCTTAATTCATATATTTCTAATAATTGCTTTTAATATGCATTGATATGATAACATGTGGATATTGAAACAGTAATTGAAGAAACGCATATGGGAAATTTCCTCTCTAAGAAGCCATAGAAATTACCTGCCATGACTGGATATTTGAGATCCTCTTTCCAAACCTCATCACAGTTGGTCGGGCTCTGGATGCAAACATTGCATGTAATGCATGTGTCACAGCATAAACGGCATTGTAGATATTGTAACTTTCACCTGTCATTCTTGTTTCAAAAGTGAAATTGGGCAGATTCTGCACATTCTCCTTTCCTGTACATGGTTTTCCCCCCTTTGGTGGGATCTCTCCTAATTTATGGATCTTGCAGTCAAAGACTATTTCCCACCATAGAGGGAGAAAGACATCTCCTTGGTGGTTCAAGGGGTCTAAAGAAAGAACAAACTGATTGAATTCTGAGACATCCCCAATGTGATCTTTGAAATGCAAGACTCCATGGAAAGTCTTTAACAATAGCAATGCGTTTTCAAATTCCTCCACACTAAGTTTCCAATGGGAGGTTAAGATCCAAACATTCTGAAATGTTATGTTTCTCTTATTTTCACAGAGAAAAATAATTATCTGTACACTTGAAGTACAATGATAATCTCCAAACAGAAGAATCACTTTAGTTTTTGACCAAGTGTGGAAATTGAGAAGTAATTTTTTCATCATAATCTCAAGATCCTGTGATTTCAGGCTTTCAGAGAAGGCCAGGCAGATCTCCTTCTCCTGGAGCATTGGCGTCAGAGTTGAGACAAAACCATCTCCCCTCTCATTATCAGGGGCCATAAGCCCAACCCAGTTCCACTGGAAATGCATGAGCAGCTGGACTAAACCCACATACTGAGGAGATTCCTTGGGATTAATCCGGAAGAAGGAAGGATGAACTCTTTTCTCTCCCTGAAATCCAACACCGAGCTGGAGAAAAAGAGATTGTTTTTTCAAAAACAAAGTAAAAGTTGATGTTGACTTTAGGGGTCAGCATTGTGAGGTCGATGGCCCCAACAGTCAGTTTGACTCATGTAGAGTAGCAAGGTTAATCTCCTTCCCGTTTTAGGAAAAGCCACCAGTTACACATTTTTATAGGTTGAGGTACATCGGAAGAAAAGAGAAAACAAACAATCTGATAGAGAGAATAAATGGCAATAAAATGATGGCCACCATTTAATTAACTAAAAGTCATATGGTCATGATGTGCCCCCATCTTAGGAAGAGCCACCAGTTACACCAGTTACACCAGTTAAACATTTTTATTGATTGAGGTTCATCAGAATACAAGAGAAAAACTAACAACCTGATGCAGAAAATAAATGGCAATAAAACCATGGCCACCCTTTAATAAAGAATTAACTAAGAGTCACATGCTCATGATGTGCCCCCCCCCCAAACCTCTACCTCTTTGCTTTTGAGTAGCCTTCTGATCTCTGTCTACACCATATTGTATCCAAGAGAGCTCTCTTACCTGTGGGACCTTAAAGATGCTGAAGATGGAGTCCATCTGCCTCGAGGATTTGGGATTGAGGCCACCAATGATGGAGAACAGAGTGCCCTTCCAGCCACATTTGTAACCCGGAACCACTTGGCCTTGTGAGGAGAGCATGGAGAGGCTGTTTAAGGAAATAACTATCTCCCTCTGGAAATGGCCATAGATGTGGAAGCCAAGGGTGATGTTGGGGAGCAGAGAAAAATCCTTATTGACCTGGGAGACAGCAAACATCAATGCAAGGATCTGCTGGTAATTACTGGGGATGAGTCTATAGTGCGAAAAACACAGGGAATATTACAGTTAAGGTTGTTTGCTTGTAGGTTTGCTTCAGTGTTTGGTTTGGTGCAGCAACAACCACATTTTATTGGGTTTGGGTTTTTTTTTTAAGGATCTTTCTCAGCTAAACCCGAATGGCTTTGTGAGAAAACAGACAAGACTTTCCATCCATATAATGGGCTCTTTTATACCCCTCTATTATTCCTCCCACCTTCATTTTTCTCCAACGGTTGTAATACTTCCCAACTAGTCCTCTTTCATACTAATAATTTAGAATCTCTCTTAGAGCAACTTCTTCAGGGGTGGTAAACATTGCTGCCCACAGGTCTACAGTGGGAGTCACCTCATAAATGTACTGAAGGCCATAATTCATGAGCAGTGCTGATTCCAAAGCTGAGAGGGATTTTTGTAACTCCTGAACACTGGAGTTACTGTCAAGATTAATACTGAAATTCAAATTCTTCACTATGCCAGCACAGCTTCTAATGTACTAACCTACTTCTTAGGAAGCTAGAAAAAAGTGGAATAGATAGCAGCAGCAGCACTAGATGGACTCGCAAGTGGCTGGCAAACCATACTCAACCAGTAGTTCTTAATGGGTCTAAGTCTACATGGAGGCAAGTAAGCAGTGGGGTGCCACAAGGTTCCATCTTAGGCCCAGTACTCTTCAATATCTTCATTAATGACTTAGATGAGGGAATAGAAGGGAAACTTACCAAATTTGCAGATGATACTAAGCTGGCAGGAATAGCTAACAGATGGATCTTGACAGACTAGAACACTGGGCTGTATCTAACAAAATGAAATTCAATGTAGAGAAAAGTAAAGTCCTACACTTAGGCAAGAAAAACCCAAACGACACATATAGACTGGTTTAAACCAGGCTCAATAGCAGGAACTGTGAGAGAGATCTTGGAGTCTTAGTGGACAACCAGTTAAATATGAGCCAGCAGTGTGCAGCAGCAGCCAAAAAAAGCTAATGCAATCCTAAATTGTATTAACAGAGGGATACAATCAAGATCAAGGGAAGTACTAATACCACTCTATAAAGCCTTAGTAAGACCACACCTAGAGTACTGCATCAAGTTTCATTCATCACATTATAAAAAAGATGTTGAGACTCTAGAAAAATTACAGAGAAGAGCTACCAGGAAGATTAGGGGATTGGAGACAAAAACTATGAAGAATGGTTACAGGAACTGGGCTTGGCTAGTCTAGTGAAGGGAAGGACCAGGGGAGACATGATAGTAGTGTTCTAGTATTTGGGGGGGCTGTCACAGAGAGATGGGGATCAAGCTATTTTTTAAAGCGCCTGTAGGCCAAACAAGGAGTAATGGATGGAAACTGAACAAGGAGAGATTTAACCTGGAAATAAGGAGAAACATTTTGACACTGAGAACAATCAATCAATGGAACAGAAGTTGCCCTCGGAAGTTGTGGGAGCACCATCACTTGAGACTTTCAAGAAGAGGTTGGACTGCCATTTGTCAGAAATGGTGTAGGGTCTCCTGCTTGGGTGTAGGATAGGATTAGATTAACTACAAGGTCCCTTCCAACTCTGATGATCTGTTATCTGTTACTCTTCATGTTTGTTGTTTATCATCTCCATGAGGAAGTGATTGAGAATTCCAGCCTGTTTTAGGAGCTTGCTACTTTATTGAGAGAAGCAGGAGATGTCTGCTACACTAGGACAGTGCAGAATACTAGAAGGAGTATTTCTGAAAGAAATCCTAGAATTTAAAGCAAAGAGACCATTTATCTGTATGTTTGTCCTCCAGCTGAAACTTACCCTTTATTTAAAAGAAGGTTTGATGTATTAAAGTGAGGGGCAGCAGAATCAATATTGGCTCCTAAGGGCAAATTCCCACCAATAATGAGATCACCAGACCTATAGTAGTTTTTATCTAATGGGATATAATCCCTGAACACACACATGGTTTGCAGCCTCTTCGCTGTAGTTGGAGCCAGGAGCCAGAAGAGCAGCAACATCAACCATAGCATGACTCCTGCCTGGTCATTCTTATCACCTTCCCTCCTAGGACAGAAATAAAAGTTCATGTAGAAACTGGTCTGAAAATTTAACTTGAAATTTCACTGGACCTTTAGCAGATCAAACACCACCTGTGCCACCTGGATGGCCACAGAACAAATTTATAGCAAAGATGCTTCCTCTTACCTGTGTTTGGGCTGTGATTACAAAGGTAACAAAGACAAGTGAATCTCTTCAAACTGAGGAGTGAGCTCTGTGCAAGACAGGCTAAGTTCTCATCTTCTGCCCCCATCTGGAGAACTCAAACATGTTTTTATAGCTTGGAAGTTTTTGTATCTAGAAATCCACAGGGGATACACTAAGAATTACTGTACTTCTGATGATTGCAAAGAAAAACAACTTTCTATCCCTGTAGCAATAGCTTCTCATACACCCAAATGGAAAAAAAAACATGTTTGTGTTTCTTGTAATGCCCAGAACAGATGGAGTCATGCTGAATTTGTGAATTTGACTTCTGTGAAACTGACCCCCTTCAAACAAGATGGAGTTTGACCAGGGCCATAGTTGGTCAGCTACTTAGAGTGATAATGGGGTTTTGTGGCACATGAGAATCAGTCGTACCTTTCTAACTGTGAGTGCTCATGCCAATGCTTGGATGGAAGTTTTCTTTTTATAACCACATGGTAGTGGATGTAATTAGAACCTGAAGTAACAGTTTCTAATCTTGTGATTTCTCCTTCATCTGATGGTTCCATTCAATGTTGGTTGTTGGGAAGATATTGGGCTCAATCCAATGTCTTTCAGGGTGCATCAATAAGGCCTTCCCAGTCAAGGTCGCCTAACATTCGTATGCTGATGATATTCAGTTGTATAATCACCGACTGACCAAGCAATACCACCAAGGTTTTTCCTTGGTGCATGAAGGATGTTTGATGGGGAGGGACAGTCATGGTTTAAATCCTAGGCTGCATCAACAGAGGGATAAAATCAAGATCACATGAAATGTCAATACCGCCTTATAGTACATTGGGAAGACCACACTTGGAATACCGCATCGAGATTTGGTCACTATGACATAAAAAAAGATATTGAGATTCTAGAAAGGGTGAAGAGAAGAGCAGCAAAGATGAGGAGGGGACTGGATGCTAAAACGTAAGAAGAACAATGCCAGGAACTGGGGATGTCTAGTCTAAGAGTGAAGGACTAGAGGTGGCATGATAGCAGCCTTCCAATATTTGAGGGACTGTCACAGAGAAAAGTCTGTTAACTGCTTCTCCAAAGCACCTGAAGGCAGGAGAAAAAATAATGGATGGAACCTTATCAAGGATTGATCCAACTAAAACTAAGGAGAAATTTCCTAACATGACAATTAATGGAAGAGAAGAGAAGGGAAGAGAGAAGAGAAGAGAAGAGAAGAGAAGAGAAAATTTTTATTGGTCAAGTGTAATTGGATACACAAGGAATTTGTCTTGGTGCATATGCTCTCAGTGTACATAAAAGAAAAGATACATTCATCAAGAATCATAGCTACAACACTTAAAAATAGTCATTGGGTACAATAAGCAATCAAATCATACTAGGAAACAGTCAATAAAAATCATAAGGATACAGGCAGCAAGGTTACAGTCACCGAGTCATAAGTGGGAGGAGATGGTTGAATGGAGAATGGGAAGATTAATAGTAATGGTAATAATAGTGCATACTTAGTAAGTAGTTGGACAGTGTTGAGGGAATTATTTATTTAGCAGAGTGATGGCGTTCAGGGAAAAAAATGTCCTTGTGTGTAGTTGTTCAGGTGCGTAGTTCTCTATTGCGTCGTTTTGAGGGTAGAAGTTGAAACAGTTTATGTCCAGGATGTGAGGGGTCTGTTAATATTTCCACAGCCCTCTTTTTGACTAGTGCAGTATACAGGTCCTCAATTAAGGCAGGTTGGTAGTAATTGTTGTATCTCAGTAGAAGGGCTTATCTTCAGAAGTTTAAATCCTAGGCTGTATTAACAGATGAACAGAATAAAGATCACATGAAGTTTTAGTACCACTTCATAGTACCTTCAATACCAAATACTAAATCCAGCTTTGTTGCTATGATATAAAAAAGGATGTTGAGACTATAGAAAGATTGCCGAGAAGAGCAAGAAAGATGATTAGGTGGATGGTGGCTGAACCTACAATGAACAATTGCAGGAACTGGGTATGTTTTCCAGTCTAGAAAGACTAGGGGTGACATGATAGCAGTCTTCCAATATTTGAGGGGCTGTCATAGAGAAAAGTCTGTCAACCTCTTCTCCAAAAGACCTAAAGGCAGGACAAGAAGTAATGGATGGAACCTCTTCAAGGAGTGATCCAACTAGAACTAAGCAGAAATTTCCTGGCAGGAGAATTAATCAGTTTAAGGGCTTGTCTCCAGAAGTTCTAGGTGCTCCAACACTGGAGGCTTCTAAGAAAGAACTGGGCAACATGGTATGGGGTCTCCAGCTTCAGCAAGGGCTTGGACTCGAAGATCTCCAAGGCCCCTTCCAACTCTGTTATTCTTTTATAACATGAAGAACAAGAAAGCATTTTCAGAATTGCAAGATTTTGTTAAAACCAAGCAGTTGTGAATAATTGTTCCTCCCAGAAGTGGAACTTTTCATCTTTGATTCTGCAGGATATTTTGCTGTCCCTCTTAGGACTCCTTTGCAACCTACCAGTTTTGTGGATTATTAGTTTCTGCGCAAGGAGCAACATGGTGGCTACCTCCAAAAAAGACTTTCTAAATGTTGTGTCAGATGCAAAACATTGAGACCACACGTGAAGTTCCAGTGAGACTGATTAATTACTAGTCATGCCTATCCATAAGTAGCTAATAAATGAATGGTTTGTACTATCTTGTTGTTAGATAAGGGTCAATGGAATTCAAGAGGGACTGGACTTAGTCTATTTGTGGCTACTTAGAGAGTTTAGTCTGATTCCTCTTTTGTCTCCATGCTCCATTTCTGTCATTCCTCCTTACAGCTTCAGTTCTTTAAACAGAATAAAATTGAGCTGTGCTGAGTCTGAATATCCATGAGAACAACAGAGAGGACAGAGGCAAGAGTGGTGGGAGGGTGGAGGCAGAAAATCTTCTGTTATTGGGAATAAACCCACAGTTGAGATGAAGCCAGCATGAATCATCCTTGAGAGGTGGGATTGTTCCCCTACCTCTGAAAGAGGACTCAGTTTGACACTTACTCAAGGAACAGTGGCTGAACCAAATCACATTGGACTATTTTGATGGACCCTGGATGAATCTTCATTTCAGTGAGGTTCCTGGGTTGGGTGTGGGATGAAAATGGTATTGGTTGCACGTTTAGATGAACTTAGGAAGGAGCAAGATGAGGGCAATGCATCCATTCCAGCTCAACGTGGCCTCTTGGTAGTCTTTAATGTCATCAACTGTCAAGTGCTGGAAATCAGGAGTCCAGGTGACCCAAATGAATTATTGTATGCTAATGATCTCCAGAAGAATGTGATGTACTAACAGTGAAAGCAAATTTGGCAGTAAATAAGAGTCAACAGAATTCAAGGAGGGCTGGACTTGGATGATCTCTTGGAGACTTGAGATGAATGAAGCATTTGACCCCTCCATCAGGCTCAGTCTTGTCATCTCCTACCTCAACCCTGGTTTCCACCTGCATTGGCTCTCTTATAGCCTTGACAGTCCTTAAAGAAGATGATCAAGATTGCAGATAAACACTGATATTGAACCTAATCCTTTAAAATGCTACCTTAAAAATAAACTAAATCAAATAAGGAACAAAATAAGAAAATATCCGAATTGAAATAATAAACACATCTTTTTTCCCAGTTTAACATTTTTTATTAGGTCATAAGATGAAATACAAAATACAAAAGTAAATAGGAAGACACAGTAGAAGGGGGGAGGGGGAGAGAAAAGTGAGGAGAAATTGGGGGAAAGAAAAGAAGTAGCATTGACTTCCAACTCCCTCTGTTGCTGTGAAATAAAACATTAACATTAAAACAACTTTTTCTTTTTCCATAATAATGTAAACTAGCCATTTCTAGAAAAAACATATCAATCTAATTCATAAAACCCAAAATCAACATTTTTTTCCACTTAAGGTTCCAAAGTGGCCTCCATTTGGAAACAAAAGTCCTTCTATTCTTTCCTTCAACCAAAATGGTCAATTTAACCATTTCTGCCAACTTCATCAGCTTCTGTAGCAATTTATTCATAGTGGGTATCCAAATGTTCTTCCATTTTTCTGTTTCAACATATGTAAGATAAAAGTTCCATTTTTTTCTCCAAGTCTTTTTCCATTAAACCCAAAAGAAAAGTTTCTGGTTTCATTTTTATTTTTGTTTTAAGAACATTCTGTATTATAATATGAATCTTACTCCAAAATTTCTTTGCTTTATCACATGTCTACCATAGATGGTAAAAAGTTTCTTCTTTCTTTGACACTTCCAACATTCATTTGAAATACCCTTATACATTCAGAATAATTTATCCGGTGTTAAATGCAAATAATACAGCATCTTATAAAGTTTTACTTTTAAATTATAGTTTAGTGTAAATTTTAAACCTTTCATCCACATATTTTCCAATTGTTCAAGCATCACATTATATCCAAAATTCTTTGCTCACTGAATCATACAATATTTTACATCTTCACTTTCCAAATTCAATTTCAACAACATTTTATAAATCTTAGGAATAAAACACTCATCAGTACCACACAGTAATATTTCCAATTCATTTTTATCAAAATCAAACCCGCAACTCTTTTTATCTGATTTAAATCATTTTTTCAGTTGTTGATATGTAAACAGTGGCAAACCTAACCTTCTAATTCAAATTCTTCCCTCAATTTTAATGTAGGTTCACCAGAGTTTGAAGATAATATAAGTTACCAAACGTCCATCAGTCTGTCTTTGCTACCATTTCTTTTCTTTAGAAAAAGCTTCTTGGGTGGGTGGGGACATCAAAAGAGGCAACTTCATATAGAACCTTGTTTTATACTTATTCCAAACTCTTAGTATGACAAGGCTAGCAAAGTGATTATTAAAATCAACATTAACTTTATCATAACATAAATAACTGTGCTATCCAAACCTTAATTCATGGACCTCTAATTCAAGTAACCTCTTGGTCAGGTTTCCAAGTCAGTTTTGGGCTTGACACTCTTATTCTGGAAATTCACCAACTCTTTGAACCAGGCCAGACAACATGGCCAATAATATAATTTCAGGTCTGGTAAACCCAACCCCCTCTTTCCTTAGCATCTTGCAGCATCTTTTATCTAATTCTTGGTTTTTTCCTTTGCCATATAAACTTAGAAATATCTGAAATAACAAACACATCTTTAATAAGCAGTTTTCCTTCGATACAGGGCATTGGAACTCGCTAATGACACTTTGAAAGCATGAAAAACAAAAGACTGACCACAGGAATGTTGTAAGCATTTGCAGAACTTGATAAGGAATTCATTTATGAACAAATTCTTCCTTCATATCATCATTTATTAGAAATCTTATAATATTCTAAACATGCCATAAATATAAATATAAATGAGGCAAATCCTTGCATTAATTAGAAATTCTTGTTTCTTACTATATTTTCTCTACAATTCAGATCAGGCCTCAGCAGAATAATGTAACATTTGGGGAAAAAGATACAAGCTAAGAGAGCAGCTCCAGAGGCCAAAATGGAGAAGATCTCCACTGCCACCATGGACTTCCCTTTGGTGCTCAGGTATGTGGGGAGGAAGGAGATCCAAACACTGCAAAAGACCAGCATGCTAAAAGTAATGAACTTGGCTTCATTAAAACTATCGGGCAATCTCCTAGCTAGAAATGCCACTGTGAAACTGACAAGGGCCAAAATTCCTAGGTAAGAGAGGACAGCATAAAACATTACAGCTGAGCCTTGCTTACATTCCAAGATGGTCTCTCCAAACAAGGAGTGGAAGTCCAAATTAAGAAATGGGGGAGAGGTTCCCAGCCAGGTGGCACAAAGGACTGCTTGGATCAGGGGACAAGCTATGACAATGGAGTTGGTCAGTGGTTTTCCTAAGAGTTTCCTTGTCTTGTTCCCTGGCTTGGTGGCCATGAAGGCCAGAACCACCATGACAGTCTTTGCCAACACAGAGGAAACTGCAAGGGAAAAGAGAATGGCAAAGGCAGATTGTTGAAAGAGACAGGTGAGCTTCCCTGGTTGACCAATGAAAAGGAAGGAGCAGAGGAAGCAGAGCAGGAGGGAAGCCAAGAGGATGTAGGTGAGATCTCGGTTGTTGGCCTTGACAATTGGTGTGTCATGATGTTTATAGAAAATCACGAGAACTGTAGAGGTGATCACAGAGAAGAAAAGAGCAAGAAAAACTAAAATGTATCCCAGGGTTTCTTGATAGGCAAGGAAGTGGATCTTCTTGGCAATGCATTGGTCCTTGTCCTTGTTGGGAAATTGGTCTTCTGGGCAGGGATCACAGTGAGTTGCATCTGAAATCAAAAGTCTTTGTTTAAGGATTTATTGAGCAACCCCCATGCACATTATCCTTCCAACAAATGTGATAGGTGTTTTTCCTTTCTGCTGATGACCAACTCATAAAGAGAGTGATGAAAGAATCCCCCGTGCTATTTATGGGGCATCTGAAAGAGAAAATAATCCTTCATTTATGATGATCCTGATTAGTCAGTGGTGCGGATATGTTCAGTTCTAGCTATCCATTCAGTGGGGCAATTCCATGGGTAATATGGCTTTCAGATTAAGTTTACTGCCTGTTTCTCCCTCACTTTATAATGGATCAAATAATGGGCAAAGCAATAGACGCAATCTACATAGACTTCTGTAAAGCCTTTGATTCAGTGCTACATGTTGAGGTTTTTCCCATTAGGAGAATGAGTGCACTGAGGGAAACGTACTGAGATTGGTGAGGAATAACACACAAGCAGCATACAGATACACTGAATAGTAAAATGTAGGTTTTACTTCCTGTAAACAGGTAAACAAGGTCCAACAAACAGTCTAAACCATACACGGTTAAAGAAGGTAGTATTCAATACAATCAGTCCAGGGATAATCCAAAAATGAAGTCCAGTATCATAAACAAAGTTCAGTAAATGGAGTTTGCTAACAGTTTACAAGGCTCACAGCAATCCAAGCAGAACGACGATCAGGCAAAAGGCAATAGGGAAATGCAAGAAGAACAAACCAGGTTTCTGGCTCCATCTTATGGCCATTGGAGGAAGCTCAGCCAATCACAATTACAGCACTCTCTTAAAGGTACAGCAGTATTAAATAACTATCCTGGTTTATATATTGCCAACCCAACTGTTAGGTGACTATCATTCCTAACAGTACACTTCGAACTACTCCTAAAACTAAAATCTTATGGTATCACTGGACACCTGCATAAATGGATAGAAGCATTCCTCTCAAACAGGCAACAAATGATCAAAATTGGGAGTGTCCTATCAAAATCTGTACCTGTCAATAGTGGTGTCCCCCAAGGCAGTGTTCTAGGACCAACTCTCTTCATACTCTACATCAATGACCTCTGTGATCATACTAAGAGCAACTGCGTTCTCTTTGCTGATGATGTAAAGCTATTCAATAACACAGACAATTACTGCTACCCTTTAAAAAGACCTCAACTATGTGTCAGAATGGTCAAACAAATGTCAACTTCAAATCTCAACAAATAAATGCTCTGTCTTAAATATTGGCAAAAAATAATAATATCCAAAAATAAAATACAGGCTGAATCGTCAAGACCTTGTTGATGATCCAAACTCTGTCAAGGACCTTGGAATTCTCATCTCTAATGATCTAAGTGCTAGAGCCCACTGCAACTACAGAGCCAAAAAGGCATTATGAGTTGTTAACCTAATCTTACATAGCTTTTTCTCCAGTAAAACCTAGAAAACCTAGAACTACACTGTCTTCAGTCTGATCTAAGTATAGTATATAAAATCATACATTGCAATGTCCTTCCTGTCAATGAATACTTCAGCTTCAACCATAACAATACAAGAGCAAACAATAGATACAAACTCAAGGTTAACCACACCAACTTGATTGCAGGAAGTACAACTTCAGCAACAGAGTGGTCAATGTCTGGAATACTCTACCTGACTCTGTGCTTTTTTCCCCAAACCCCAAAAACTTTAACCTTAGACTTTCAACTATTGACCTCATCCCTTTCCTAAGAGGTCTATAGGGAGCATGCATAAGCGTACCAACGTGCGTACCATCCCTGTCCTATTGTTTCTTCTTTGTTTTTCTTATATGTATCCAGTTCATGCATCCATAACTATTTTTATACTTATACCTGTTATTTTGTAATTGTTTTACAAAATAAAATAAAAAATAAAAAAAGTAAATCCCATACAAGACCAACAGATCTTTTATCCAGGAATATTGGTGTTTGGTTTGTGTGTATATTATCCTTGCCTTAACCTGTCTGCTTTGTACCTCAAATCTGTTCATTCAGACTTTTTTTATCCCTCCTCCTCTATCAAGGAAATATAGATAGATGGATCTCCTTTTTCTCTGGCAGGTCTATTTCCTCAGAGGTTGATAGAGCTGATGGAAGAAGCATGCACTAAATGATAAAAATTAAACCTTTGGACCTCACACCCCACTTCTTAGTAAAAGATTGAAAGTTGGTTTTCCCAATTGGATGTTAGAGTAGGAGTGGCAATGCATATTGGGGATTCACAAATTCTGCCCTAAATCTATCCTGCAAGCAATTGCTGAGGATTAGGAAAGTTGTCCTCTGTGGTAGGGCAGTATGGATGGATGTTAATCTCATCAGAAATGACAACAATAACAAAAATATTGATTTAATGAATGTCTTCCCTTGATTTTGGAGGATTAAGAGTTAAAGTCTGGTCTACCTGTCTGATTAGAAATGGTCCCTTCTGGACATGCATCACACTGGTAGCAGCAAACCTGCTTGCCCTCTGGAACTCTTCTCCTCTCTCCTGCATGGCACCTCTTCATGCCACACCTGGCAAAGGGGATAGTCTGAAAGAGAAATACCAATGAATTGTTTAATTGGTTCCTATTTCTATCCCACCTCCCCATTTCTAAACGCAGAATCTCTTCTAACCAAATTGTTCACCATTGTCTATCAAAAACCAGGAACAGCTGCTGGGGGATTCAGGTGAGTGGCATTCCCAACCTCCCAATAGATGCTGGAGATTGGAACTGGGGTTTCATCCTGCAAAGGAAGGTTTGTGACTGACCATGAGGATGCAACTAAGCAGAAATGATCCATGGAAATCAGTGTTTCTTGTTGTAATTGCATCCTGTGTCTCAAGCAGACGTTGTTCCCTTTGTGGATTGACACAAATCAGACCTCAAATGTGTTACATGATAAGCAGATTTTTCACCAAATGACTGCCATGATTTCGGACTCAAATGATTATTTTTCAAGTTAGAAAGATGTTCTGCATTTCAGGAGAGAATTAATATTTCCCTGAATGTACAGCATTTCCATTCAGTTTTTTTTTCCCATTCATTCCCTTGCACTTATAACATTTCCTTGCAGCTCACATTTGTGGCCCATATAATTCCATCAGAGTTAATGGTGAAATCCTGGCCTGGGGGAGTCTCAGGATTTATTTGCCCAACCTTCATGGGGACAAAAGATTGATTGGGTAGGAAAAGCCAATTGAGAAGATCATAACGAGCAGATCCCAGTCCATCTTGTGAGAAGGAGACTTCATCTCCAGCACTGTTGTTGAACTGCACATTCCTCAAATAGGGAAGAATCTGAAATAAAAGAGACCTTTAGAAATGAGAGTATTTGGGGCCTAGAGCTACAATGAAACATTGTGGCTTCTCTCATCACATAATAGCCATCTTGAGAAGCTCCATCTCTTGGTGGTGATCTGAGGAATCAAGTGTATTTAACTCTGAAACTAAAAGTTTCCCCTTTATCCCTGGGCATGGTTTCCAACTCAAATTTCACCAAAACAGAAGAATTTTCATTCCACATTCTAAATTTAAGTTTAGGAGTTTCCTTTTGGGATACTTGGCTACATGCATTTTCCAATAGTTCCTCTGTCCAAGGTCTGGTTAACTGATAAATGAATCACTGAAATGAATAAACCATTTCTATCAGAACCCTGGAAAATTCCACTGACTTTCTCTAGCTCATTGTCAAAGGCTGCAGAATGCAGGAACCAGGTTTGATCAACTGGACCATGTGCAAGGAAGCTGACCAATCTGACCAGGTTGGTCACTTTACTATTCAAAGAGGTCCAATATTTTAGCCTTTGATGCAGGAAATTCTGATGAATTTCAGATCAGGAACCTGTTAGGATTATTTTGAATCTTGCTCTGGGCTGTGGTTGTCAAAGAAAAAGAATCACCGTATTGGAAGGGTCATTGGAGGTCTTCTAGTCCAACCCCTTGCTCAAGACACAGACCCTCTACAGTTTTAGATAATTGGCTATCCTTTCTCTTCTTAAATGACTCCAGCAATGAGGCAGCCACAACCTTTATAGGTAAACAGTTCCTTAAGAAATTTCTCCCAAGTTCTAGGTTGCTTCTCTTCTTGGTTAATTTCCATCCATTGTTAATGAGAAGCTCTTTTCACATAGCAAGCTAAGTATCACAAGTAAAAAGATGACCCTGGCTCTGATGAATCAGAATGGGAGGACGCAGACATTTAATCAGGAACTGAAGGAATTCATAAGGAGAGATTCCAATCTAAGTGTCTATGGACTGATTCAAAGTCACAGAACTTACTTGCCATGACTGGACATCTGTGATCCTCTTTCCAAGCCTCATCATAGCTGGCTGGGCTCCGAATCCATACATTGCACGTAAAGCATGTGCCAGAGCATAAACAGCATTGTAGATATTGTAACTTTCTCCTGTCATTCTTGTTTCAAAAATGTAACTGGGCAGACTCTGCAGATTCTCCTTTCCTGTACATTGTTTTACCCCCTTTGGAGGGATCTCTCCTGATTTATGGATCCTGCACTGAAAGACATCTTCCCACCATGTAGGGAGAAAGACATCTCCTTGGGGGTTCAAGGGGTCTAAAGATAGGATAAAGTGGTTGAATTCTGAGACATCCCCAGTGTGGTCCCTGAAATTCAAGACTCCATGGAAAGCCTTTAGAAATAGCAATATGTCCTCAGACTCCTCCACACTAAGTTTCCAATGGGAGGTTAAGATCCAAACATTGCTAAATGATGTGTTGCTCGATTTTTTATGGAGAAACAAAATTGTCTGTACAGTTGAACTACAATCATAGTCTCCAAAAAGAAGAATCACTTCAGTTTTTGACCAAATCTCGAAACTGAGAACTAACTGTTTCGCTATAATCGGAAAATCATGTGATTTCAACCTTTCAGAGAAGGCCAGGCAGATCTCATTCTCCTGAAGCATTGGTGTCAGAGTTGAGATGAAATGTTCTCCCCTGTCATCTTCAGGGGCCATAAGCCCAACCCAATTCCATTGGAAATACAGGAGCAGCTGGACTAAACCCACATACTGAGGAAATTCCTTGGGATTAATCCGGAAGAAGGAAGGATAAACTCTTCT
The DNA here is from genome assembly GCF_049901715.1 of Pseudonaja textilis. Lineage (NCBI taxonomy): Eukaryota > Metazoa > Chordata > Lepidosauria > Squamata > Elapidae > Pseudonaja > Pseudonaja textilis. Next base: position 316,194,751 of record NC_141990.1, on the reverse strand, counting down.
CTCTCTCTGAGAGAACTCAAAGCCAACACCGAGCTGGAGAAAAAAAAAATATTTTTTTCAAACACAAAGTACAAGTCTTATGTTGACTTTAGGGATCAACATTGTGAGGTTGATGGCCCCAGAACTCAGGCTGACTCATCTTGAATAGCTAGCTTAATCTCTCTCCCATCTTAGGAAGAGCCACCAGTTACACCAGTTAAACATTTTTATTGATTGTGATTCGTCAGAATACAAGAGAAAAACTAACAACCTGATGCAGAGAATGAATGGCAATAAAACGATGGCCACCCTTTAATAAAGAATTAACTAAGAGTCACATGCTCATGATGTGCCCCCCACACCTCTACCTCTTTGCTTTTGAGTAACCTTCTGATCTCTGTCTACTCCACATTGTATCCAAGAGAGCTCTCTTACCTGTGGGACCTTAAAGATGCTGAAGATGGAGTCCATCTGCCTTGAGGATTTGGGATTGAGACCACCAATGATGGAGAACAGAGTGCCCTTCCCGCCACATTTGTAACCTGGAACCACTTGGCCTTGTGAGGAGAGCATGGAGAGGCTGTTTAAGGCAATGAATATCTCAGTCTGGAAATGGCCATAGATGTGGAAGCCAAGGGTGATGTTGGGGAGCAGAAAGAAATCCTTATTGACCTGGGAGACAGCAAACATCAATGCAAGGATCTGCTGGTAGTTACTGGGGACGAGTCTATAGTGCGAAAAACACAGGGAATATTACAGTTAAGTTTGTTTGCTTGTAGAGTTTGCTTCAGTGTTTGGGTTGGTGCAGCAACAACCACATTTTATTGGGTTTGGGTTTTTTTTAAGGATCTTTCTCAGCTAAACCTGAATGGCTTTGTGAGAAAACAGACAAGACTTTCCATCCATATAATGGGCTCTTTTATACCCCTCTATTATTCCTCCCACCTTCATTTTTCTCCAATGGTTGTAATACTTCTCAACTACTCCTCTTTAACACTAATAATTTAGAATCTCTTAGAGGAACTTCTTCAGGGGTGGTAAACATTGCTGCACACAGGTCTACAGTGGGAGTCACCTCATAAATGTACTGAAGGCCATAATTCATGAGCAATGCTGATTCCAAAGCTGAGAGGGATTTTTGTAACTCCTGAACACTGGAGTTACTGTCCAGATTAATACTGAAATTCAAATTCTTCACTATGCCAGCACAGCTTCTAATGTACTAACCTACTTCTTAGGAAGCTAGAAAAAAGTGGAATAGATAGCCGCAGCACTAGATGGACTCACAACTGGCTGGCAAACCATACTCAACCAGTAGTCCTTAATGGGTCTAAGTCTACATGGAAGCAAGTAAGCAGTGGGGTGCCACAAGGTTCCATCTTAGGCCCAGTACTCTTCAATCTCTTCATTAATGACTTAGATGAGGGAATAGAAGGGAAACTTACCAAATTTGCAGATGATACTAAGCTGGCAGGAATAGCTAACAGATGGATCTTGACAGACTAGAACACTGGGCTGTATCTAACAAAATGAAATTCAATGTAGAGAAAAGTGAAGTCCCACACTTAGGCAAGAAAACCCAAACGACACATATAAACTGGTTGAAACCAGGCTCAATAGCAGAAACTGTGAGAGAGATCTTGGAGTCTTAGTGGACAACCAGTTAAATATGAGCCAGCAGTGTGCAGCAGCAGCCCCAAAAAGCTAATGCAATCTAAATTGTATTAACAGAGGAATATAATCAAGATCAAGGGAAGTACCAATACCACTCTATAAAGCCTTAGTAAGACCACACCTAGAGTACTGCATCTAGTTTTGTTCACCACATTATAAAAAAGATGTCGAGATTCTAGAAAAATTACAGAGAAGAGCAACCAGGAAGATTAGGGGATTGGAGACAAAAACTATGAAGAATGGTTACAGGAACTGGGCTTGGCTAGTCTAATGAAGAGAAGGACCAGGGGAGACATGACAGCAGTGTTCTAGTGTTTGGGGGGCTGTCACAGAGAGATGGGGATCAAGCTATTTTCTAAAGTGCCTGTAGGCCAGACAAGGAATAATGGATGGAAACTGAACAAGGAGAGATTTAACCTGGAAATAAGGAGAATCTTTTTGACAGTGAGAACCATCAACAAATGGAACAGAAGTTGCCCTTGGAAGTTGTGGGAGCACCATCTGTTGAGACTTTCAAGAAGAGATTGGACTGCCATTTGTCAGAAATGGTGTAGGGTCTCCTGCTTGGGTGCAGGGTAAGACTAGATGAAGGTCCCTTCCAACTCTGATGATTTGTTATCTGTTACTCTTCATATTTGTTGTTTATCATCTCCATGAGGAAGAGATTGAGAATTCCAGCCTATTTTAGGAGCTTGCTACTTTATTGAGAGAAGCAGAAGATGTCTACTACACTAGGACAGTGCAGAATACTAGAAGGAGTATTTCTGAAAGAAATCCTAGAATTTAAAGCAAAGAGACCATTTATCTGTATGTTTGTCCTCCAGCTGAAACTTACCCATTATCTAAAGGAAGGTTTGATGTATTAAAGTGAGGGGAAGTAGAATCAAGATTGACTCCTATGGGCAAATTTCCACCAATAATGAGATCACCAGACCTATAGTAGTTTTTATCTAATGGAATATAATCCCTGAACACACACATGGTTTGCAGCCTCTTCGCTGTAGTTGGAGCCAGGAGCCAGAAGAGCAGCAACATCAACCATAGCATGACTCCTGCCTGGTCATTCTTATCACCTTCCCTCCTAGGACAGAAATAAAAGTTCAGGTAGAAACTGGTCTGAAGGTTTAACTTGAAATTTCACTGGACCTTTAGAAGATCAAACACCACCTGTGCCACCTGGATGGCCACAGAACAAATTTATAGCAAAGATGCTTCCTCTTACCTGTGTTTGGGCTGTGATTACAAAGGAAAGAAAGACATGTGAATCTCTTCAAACCGAGGAGTGAGCTTTGTGCAAGACAGGCTAAGGTCTCATCTTCTGCCCCCACCTGGAGAACTCAAACATGTTTTTATAGCTTGGAAGTTTTTGTATCTAGAAATCCACAAGAGATACACTAAGAATTACTGTACTTCTGATGATTGCAAGGTAAAACAATTTTCTATCCCTGTAGCAATAACTTCTCATACACCCAAATGGAAAAAAAAAAACATGTTTGTATTTCTTGTAATGCCCAGAGCAGATGGAGTCATGCTGAATTTGTGAATTTGACTTCTGTGAAACAGACCCCCTAAAAACAAGATGGAGTTTGACCAGGGCCATAGTTGGTCAGCTACTTTAGAGTGCTAATGGGGTTTTGTGGCATATGAGAATCAGTCGTACCTTTCTAACTGTGAGTGCTCATGCCAATGCTTGGATGGAAGTTTTCTTTTTATAACCACATGGTAGTGGATGAAATTAGAACCTGAAGTAACAGTTTCTAATCTTGTGATTTCTCCTTCATCTGATGGTTCCATTCAACGTTGGTTGTTGGGAAGATATTGGGCTCAATCCAATTTCTTTCAGGGTGCATCAATAAGGCCTTCTCAGTCAAGGTCGACTAACATTCGTATGCTGATGATATTCAGTTGTTTAATCCCCGACTGACCAAGCAATACCGCCAAGGTTTTTCCTTGGTGCATGAAGGATTTTCTACGGGGAGGGACAGTCATGGTTTAAATCAACAGAGGGGTAAAATCAAGATCACATGAAATGTTAATACCGCTTTATAGTACATTGGGAAGACCACACTTGGAATACCGCATCGAGATTTGGTCACTATGACATAAAAAAAGATGTTGAGACTCTAGAAAGGGTGAAGAGAAGAGCAGCAAAGATGATGAGGGGACTGGATGCTAAAACATAAGAAGAACAGTGCCAGGAACTGGGGATGTCTAGTCTAAGAGTGAAGGACTAGAGGTGACATGATAGCTGCCTTCCAATATTTGAGGGACTGTCACAGAGAAAAGTCTGTTAACTGCTTCTCCAAAGCACCTGAAGGCAGGAGAAAAAATAATGGATGGAACCTTATCAAGGAATGATCTAAATAAACTAAGGAGAAATTTCCTAACAGTACAATTAATGGAAGAGAAGAGAAGGGAAGAGAGAAGAGAAAAGAAGAGAAGAGAAGAGAACTTTTATTGGTCAAGTATAATTGGATACACAAGGAATTTGTCTTGGTGCATATGCTCTTAGTGTACATAAAAGAAAAGATACATTCATCAAGAATCATAGCTACAACACTTAAAAATAGTCATTGGGTACAATAAGCAATCAAATCATACTAGGAAACAGTCAATAAAAATCATAAGGATACAGGCAGCAAGGTTACAGTCACTGAGTCATAAGTGGGAGGAGATGGTTGAATGGAGAATGGGAAGATTAATAGTAATGGTAATAATAGTGCATACTTAGTAAGTAGTTGGACAGTGTTGAGGGAATTATTTATTTAGCAGAGTGATGGCGTTCAGGAAGAAAATGTCCTTGTGTGTTGTTGTTCTGGTGCGTAGTTCTCTATTGCTTCGTTTTGAGGGTAGAAGTTGAAACAGTTTATGTCCAGGATGTGAGGGGTCTGTTAATATTTCCACAGCCCTCTTTTTGACTAGTGCAGTATTCAGGTCCTCAATTAAGGCAGGTTGGTAGTAATAGTTGTATCTCAGTAGAAGGGCTTGTCTTCAGAAGTTTAAATCCTAGGCTGTATTAACAGATGAACAGAATAAAGATCACGTGAAATGTTAGTACCACTTCATAGTACCTTGGAATACCAAATACTAAATCCAGCTTGGTTGCTATGATATAAAAAAGGATGTTGAGACTATAGAAAGATTGTTGAGAAGAGCAAGAAAGATGATTAGGTGGATGGCAGCTGAACCTACATTGAACAATTGCAGGAACTGGGTATGTTTTCCAATCTAGAAGGACTAGGGGTGACATGATAGCAGTCTTCCAATATTTGAGGGGCTGTCATAGAGAAAAGTCTGTCAACCTCTTCTCCAAAAGACCTAAAGGCAGGACAAGAAGTAATGGATGGAACCTCTTCAAGGAGTGATCCAACTAGAACTAAGGAGAAATTTCCTGACAGGAGAATTAATCAGTTTAAGGGCTTGTCTCCAGAAGTTCTAGGTGCTCCAACACTGGAGGCTTCTAAGAAGGAACTGGGCAACATGGTATGGGTTCTCCAGCTTCAGCAAGGGCTTGGACTTGTAGATCTCCAAGGCCCCTTCCAACTCTGTTATTCTGTTATAACATGAAGAACAAGAAAGCATTTTCAGAATTGCAAGATTTTGTTAAAACCAAGCAGTTGTGAATAATTGTTCCTCCCAGAAGTGGAACTTTTCATCTTTGATTCTGCAGGATAGTTTGCTGTCCCTCTTAGGACTCTTTTGCAACCTACCAGTTTTGTGGATTATTAGTTTCTGCTCAAGGAGCAACATGGTGGCTACCTCCAAAAAAGACTTTCTAAATGTTGTGTCAAATGCAAAACATTGAGACCACATGTGAAGTTCCAGTGAGACTGATTAATTACTAGTCATGCCTATCCATAAGTAGCTAATAAATGAATGGTTTGTACTATCTTGTTGTTAGATAAGGGTCAATGGAATTCAAGAGGGACTAGACTTAGTCTATTTGTGGCTACTTAGAGAGTTTAGTCTGATTCCTCTTTTGTCTCCATGCTACATTTCTGTCATTCCTCCTTACAGCTTCAGTTCTTTAAAAAGAGTAAAAATGAACTGTGGAGAGTCTGAATGTCCATGAGAGCAACAGAGAGGACAGAGACAAGAGTGGTGGGAGGGTGGAGGCAGAAAATCTTCTGTTATTGGGAACAAACCCACAGTTGAGATGAAGCCAGCATGAATCATCCCTGAGAGATGGGAATTGTTCCCCTGCCTCTGAAAGAGGACTCAGTTTGACACTTACTCAAGGAACAATGGCTGGACCACATCATACTTGGATAATTTTGGTGGACCCTGGATGAATCCTCATTTCAGTGAGGTTTCAGGATTGGGTGTGGGATGGATAAGACATTGGTTGCATGTTTATATGAACTTAGGAAAGAGCAAGATGAGGGCAGTGCATCCATTCTGGCTCAATGTGACTCTTTTTTTAAAAGGTTTTTTTTATTTTTATAACAAAAACAACAAATAAAACCATCCTTCAATTTTACAGTGTGTCAGTTGGGTACATATAACTTGTGTGCATAGTAGTATGATTATACACTTCTTATTTGATTATATTCATAGACCATGTTAGTCAACAATCTGTATCATATTATTCCATTATTATATTATCATTAACCACATAATTTCAATCTATATAATCTTTCAAAAGCAAATCTCATCATTACTAAATGATATTCATATTCTTATTCAATAATAATCAGTTATAGTATATTATTACTGTTATCCGATATTTCAGTTTTTTAGTCTTCTATCTAACCATTCATAAAATAAATCCCAAATCTTATAATACTCTTTTTCTTCCTGTTCTCTTTTATGGATAAATTCCTCCTTCACATCATCATTTATTAGAAATCTTTTCACATTCTAAACATACCATAAAGCTAAATATAAATGAGGCCAATCCCAGCATTAATTAGAAATTATTTTTTCTTACTATATTTTCTCTACAATTCAGATCAGGCCTCAGTAGGATAATGTAGCATTTGGGGAAAAAAATACAAGCCAAGAGAGCAGCTCCAGAGGCCAAAATGGAGAAGATCTCCACTGCCACCATGGACTTCCCTTTGGCGCTCAGGTAGGTGGGGAGGAAGGAGATCCAAACACTGCAAAAGACCAGCATGCTAAAAGTAATGAACTTGGCTTCATTAAAACTATCGGGCAATTTTCTTGCTAGAAATGCCACTGTGAAACTGACAAGGGCCAAAAGTCCTAGGTAAGAGAGGACACTGTAAAACATTACAGCTGAGCCTTGCTTACATTCCAAGATGGTCTCTCCAAACAAGGAGTGGAAGTCCAAATTAAGAAACGGAGGAGAGGTTCCCAGCCAAGTGGCACAAAGGACTGCTTGGATCAGGGGACAGGCTATGACAATGGAGTTGCTCAGTGGTTTTCCTAAGAGTTTCCTTGTCTTGTTCCCTGGCTTGGTGGCCATGAAGGCAAGAACCACCATGATGGTCTTTGCCAACACAGAGGAAACCACAAGGGCAAAGAGAATGGCAAAAGCAGATTGTTGGAAGAGACAAGTGATGTTCCGTGGTTGACCAATGAAGAGGAAGGAGCAGAGGAAGCAGAGCAGAAGGGAGACCAGGAGGATGTAGGTGAGATCTCGGTTGTTGGCCTTGACAATCGGTGTGTCATGATGTTTACAGAAAATTACCAGGACTGCAGAAGTGATCACGGAGAGAAAAAGAACAAGAAAAACTAAAATATATCCCAGGGTTTCTTCATATGCAAGAAAGTGGCGTTTCTTGGCGATGCATTGGTCTTTGTCCTTGTTGGGAAATTGGTCTTCTGAGCAGGGTTCACAGTGAGCTGCATCTGAAATCAAAAGTTTTTGTCTAAGGATTTCTTGAGCAACTGCCATGCATATTATCCCTCCCACAAAGGTGATATGCATGTTGCCTTTCTGCTGGTGACCTACCCACAAAGGGTAACAACCCACTGTGCTATTGATGGGGCATCAAAAGGAGCAAATAATTCTTCCTTTATGATGATCCTGATTAGCCAATGATGAAGATTTGTTCAGTTCCAGCTATCCATTCACTGGGCCAATTCCATGGGTAATATGGCTTTCAGTTTGACATTACTGCCTATTTTCTCCCTCACTTTCTAACGGAATGCATAGAGGACCAACAGATCTGTTATCCAGAAATGCTGCTATTCTGTTTGTGTATATATCATACCTGCCTTAACCTTTCTGCTTTGTACTTCAGATCTGTTCATTCAGACTTTTTTGATTCCTCCTCCTCTATTGAAGAGAGATAGATGGAGCTCCTCTTTCCCTGGCAGGTCTATTTTTTCAGAGGTTGATAGAGCTGATGGAAGAAGCATGCACTAAATGAAAAAATTAAAGCTTTGGACCACAGACCCCACTTCCTCCGGAAAAGATTGCGTGTTGTTTTTCCCAGTTGGATGTTAGAGTAGGAGTGGAAATGCATGTTGGGGATTCACAAATTCTGTCCTAAATATATACTGCAAGCAATTGCTGAGCACTAGGAAAAGTATCCTCTATGGTGGGGCAGTATGAGTGGATGTCAATCTCATCAGAAATGACAACAATAACAAAAATAGATTGATTAAATAAATGTCTTCCTTTAATTCTGGAGGTTTAAGGTTTAAAGTCTGGTCTACCTGTCTGATTAGAAATGGTCCCTTCTGGACATGCATCACACTGGTAGCAGCAAACTTGCTTGCCCTCAGAAACTCTTCTCCTTTCTCCTGCCTGGCACCTCTTCCTGCCACACCTGGCAAACGGGATGGTCTGAAAGAGAAATACCAATGAATTGTTTAATTGGTTCCCACATTCCTATTTCTATTCCACCTCCCCATTTATATGCTCAGAATCACTTCTAATCACATTGTTCACCATTGTCTATTAAAAACAGGAACAGCTGCTGGGGGATTCAGGTCAATGGCACTCTCAAGCTCTCAACCGAGATTGGAAGTGGGGTTTCATCCTGCAAAGGAAGGCTTTGTTGGTGTGGCAGGGGAAGGATACTGTATAATCTCCAGTCAGAGATGGTATTTGCTGATTCTCTGAACTTCTCAAAATTTCCACTACTGGTTCTCCAGAACTGGTCAGAACCTGCTGAATACCACTTCTGCTTGTGGACCGAACCACAGCATTTCTAAAAGAAAGTACGCTGAGGATACAACTGAGCAGAAATAGTCTATGGAAATCACTGTTTCTTGATGTAACTGCATCCTGCATTTCAAGCAGACACTGTTCCCTTTGAGGAATGACAAAAATTAGGCCTCAATTGTGTTACATGAAAAGCAGATTCTTCACCAAATGACTGTCATGATTTCTGACTCAACTGATTATTTTTCAAGTTGGAAAAATGTTCTGCATTTCAAGAAGATAATGAATCTTTCCCTGGACTTACAATATTTCCTTGCAGCTCACCTTTGTGGCCCAGATGATTCCATCAGAGTTAATGGTAAAATCCTGGCCTGGGGGAGCCTCAGGATTCACTTGCCCAACCTTCATGGGGACAAAAGATTGATTGGGCAGGAAAATCCAATTGAGAAGGTCAAAACGAGCAGATCCCAGTCCATCGTCTGAGAAGGAGACTTCCTCTCCAGCACCGTTGTTGAACTGCACATTCCTCAAATAGGGAAGAATCTGAAATAAAACAGATCTTTAAAATAGGAGTATTTGGTTAGAGCTACGGTTATGGATTCTTTCAGAACATGGTGATTATCTTGAGAAGTGGAATTTATGTCTGTAAAGCTAGATGAATCCCTTGGTGGAGAACTGAGGAATCTGAATAATGACAAATATTTACTCTGAAACTACAAAAGAAATCTTTATTGTTGATCTTTTGTATCATGGTTTCTTCAAATTAAGCATTACCAGAATAATGACATTGAATGATTTCAGTGCCTCATCCCAAAATTAATCATGTGCTTTTCCATCGGTGATATTTGATTACAGTTTTAAGTATTTACTTATTTCTTGTAACTGATAAATTCACTTTAGCAACAATTCCTCTGATTTTCTCTAGCTGAGAATTGAACAGAGCACATGCCAGAGCCATGTTTGATGAAATATAGTCAAGGAAAAGAAAGTGCTTGCCTTGGTTTGTCTCTTCACAATTCAGAGAAGTTCAATGTCTGTCCAATAATGCAGAAAAGTCTGATTTTTTTTGTTGCCAACTTCAAAAGCTGATACAAAAACTTATGCCACCAGATAAAGACTGAAGGCACCAATTATCACATTAAACAAGAGGAAAACCTTCTACGCACCAATTCCACCTGCGCTTTCTACAATTTTGTAAACAACAAACTAAAAGACTCAAGGTCCATCCCATCCCTGAAAGGACCTAATGGTAAAGACTGCAACGAAGACACCATTAAAGCCAACATCTTTAACACATTCTTCAGCTCAGTTTTTATAAACAGCAGCGGATCATGCTCAATATTTCCTAGTTGAACCACAGACAACTACAATGATCTGATATATATCGATTTTACAGAAGACAATGTTGAAAAAGCACTAAACAATCTAAAACCATCTCTATCTATTGGACCGGACAGAACATGTTTCTACTTCTTAAAAAAGCTATTCACTGCCATAGCCAAACTTCGAAGCATAATCTTTGAAAAATTTTTCAGGACCAGCTCCTTGCCAAAACTATGATCATAAGCCATGGTCATCCCCGTCTTCAAAAAGGAAGACCCCAGCCCAGTTCAAAATTACAGACCAATCTCTTTATGCTGTGTCACCTGTAAAGTCATGGAAACAATTATTAACCAATCCATCATCCTCCACTTAGAAACAACCTACTCTCTAATAAACAATTTGGTTTCAGAAAAAAACTATCCTGTAACCTGCAACTCTTACACTGCAAGAAAACATGGACTATACAACTCAATCAGGGCAAAGCAATAGACGCAATCTACATAGACTTCTGTAAAGCCTTTGATTCAAACTACTCCTAAAACTAAAATCTTATGGTATCTCTGGACACCTGCATAATTGTATAGAAGTATTCCTGTCAAACAGACAATTATTGGTCAAAATTGAGAGTGTCCTATCAAATTCTGTACCTGTCAACAGCGGTGCCCCCCAAGGCACTGTTCTAGGACCAACTCTCTTCATACTCTACATAAATGACCTCTGTGATCATACTAAGAGCAATTGAGTTCTCTTTGCTGACGATGTAAAGCTATTGAACACCACAGACAATGCTGCTCCCCTTCAAAAAGACCTTGACTATGTATCAGAATGCTCAAACAAATGGCAACTTCAGATCTCAACAAATAAATGCTCTGTCTTACATATTGGCAAAATTTTTGCAGAAAATAAAATACAGGCTGAATAGTCAAGACCTTGTTGATGATCCAAACTCTGTCAAGGATCTTGGAGTACTCATCTCTAATGATCTAAGTGCTAGAGCCCACTGTAAGTAACTACATAGCCAAAAAGGCATTGAGAGTTGTTAACCTAATCTTACGTAGCTTTTTCTCTGGTAATATTACACTAATAACTAGAGCATACAAAACATTTGCTAGACCAATACTCGAATATAGCTCATCAGTCTGGAACCCACATTATGTATCTGATATTAACACAGTTGAGAAAGTCCAGAACTATTTCACAAGAAGAGTTCTCCACTCTACTCATTGCAGAATACCTTACGCCACCAGACTTGAAATTCTAGACCTAGAAAAATTAGAACTACACCACCTTCAGTCCGATCTAAGTATAGTATATAAAATCATACATTGCAATGTCCTACCTGTCAATGAATACTTCAGCTTCAACCATAACAATACAAGAGCACACAATAGATACAAACTCAAGGTTAATCACACCAAGTTGATTGCAGGAAAAACGACTTCAGCAACAGAGTGGTCAATGTCTGGAATACTCTACCTGACTCTGGTTTCTTTCTCAAACCCCAAAAACTGTAACCTTAGACTTTCTACTATTGACCTCACCCCTTTCCTAAGAGGTCTGTATGGGGCATGCATAAGTGTACCAATGTGCCTACTGTCCCTGTCCTATTGTTTCTTTTATTTTTCTTATATGTATCCATGTATTCATAACTATGTTTTTACTTATACCTATTATCCTGTAAACAATTGACAAACCAAATAAAATAAAATAAAAATGATGGTTTTGAGACAAACAACCCATTAAGACTATTTTGAATCTTGCTTTATGTGTTCAGATGGACGAAGACTGGCTGCATTCACACAACAAGCTGAGCAGTGCAATAAATGTAAAACTGAACAAATTGTGTGTGTGTGTGTGTGTGTCACATAGGTTCTTAAACTATAAAAACATGAACCAAGGTTAAAATGAATTGTCTTTGTACAAGTTGGATTTGGGTTACATACTGAGGGAGATGCAGGTTGTTCTGCAATTATCATCTGCACTTCTATAATTGTCTGGTTTGGTTCTGCAATTCAACAAGACAAACACAGATTTCAAAGAGTAATTAGGACTGCAGAAAAAACAACCACTACCAACCTGCCTTCAATTGAGGATGTGTATATCAAGTGAAAAAGAAGGCCTTGAAAATATCTACAGACCCCTCAGACATAAACTCTTTTAACTTCTACCCTCAAAATGATGCCATAGAGCACTGCACACCAGAACAACTAGACGCAAGGACAGTTTTTCCCTGAATGCCACCACTCTGCTAAACAAATAACTTCCTCAACACTATCTAACTATTTTCTAAGTCTGCATTATTATTACTATTAATCTTCTCCTTCTCCTCCCCCTTCAACCATTCTTGCCTCTGTCCTCTCTGTTGCTCTCATGGGCATTCAGACTCTCCACAGCTCAATTTTATTCTGTTTAACAAACTGAAGCTGTAAGGAGGAGTGACAGACATGGAGCATGGATTCAAAAGAGGAATCAAGAGGAAACTCTATGTAGCCACAAATGGACTAAGTCCAGTCCCTTTTGAGTTCCATTGATCCTTATCTAACAACAAGATAGTACTAACAGTTCATCTATTAGCTTCCAATGAATAGGCATGAATAGTAAAAAAAATCAGTCTAATTGGAACTTCACATGTGGTCTCAATGTTTTACACCTGACACAACATTTAGAAAGTCTTTTCTTGTGGTAGCCACCATGTTACTGCTTGAGCAGAAACTAATAATCCACAAAACTGGTAGGTTGCAAAGGAGTCCTAAGAGAGACAGCAAACTATCCTGCAGAATCAAAGATGAAAAGTTCTACTTCTGGGATGAACAATTACTCACAACTGCTTGGTTTAACACAATCTTGCAATTCTGAAAATGCTTTCTTGTTCTTCATGTTATAACAGAATAACAGAGTTGGAAGGGACCTTGGAGATCTTCTAGTCCAACCCCTGGCTGAAGCTGGAGACCCCATACCATGTTGTCCAGTTCCTTCTTAAAAGCCTCCAGTGTTGGAGCACACAGAATAACTGGACACAAGCCATTCTACTGAGAAAAATCAATTGCTACCAACCTGCCTTCCATCGGGGACCTGTATACTGCACGAGTGAAAAAGAGGGCTGTGGAAATGTTTAGAGACCCCTCACATTCTGGACATAAGCTGTTTCAACTCCTACCATCAAAACAATGCTATAGAGCACTGCACACCAGAATAATTAGACACAAGGACAGTTTTTAGCAAGGAGCCTGCATGTGATTCAGGGATGGGGCCAGGCTATCGGAGAGTGGGGTGCTGCCTTCAGAGCTTGTGGAGTCTGGCAGCATTGACAGAGAGGACCCCGGAGAGTCTGTGCTCGGTGCACGTGTGTGGAGGGCTACTAGAAAGGAGAGAGTAGTTGAAACACCATGGGCAACTCGGAAGTAAGGCTTGAAGATGATGGCCCCTCCCATAAGGGATAAAAGCCAGCCCTCAGTGGTTGGTTCTTTGCAGGAAGCAAAGAAGTTTTTTATACTCAGAGTTCTCGTTGAATCCCTGCTTACTCCAATTTGTTTTTGAAACTTATGGCTTTGGATATTTATCTGCAATTAGTCTTTTGTTCTTGGCAGCCTTTTGCAACTTTGAAAGGGCTTGCTCTTATCTTGGACAATTAGTTTTAAATGACTCTTGGCTGTGAATCCACAGAATTCACAGCACCACATTAAAAAGGTTTATTTTTCTACACGGTTTGTGTTTGTTTAATTTGAACAAGGCTTGGGTCAGAACAAACACTTGGACAAAGTTGTTTACAAAGTCTGCACTACTATTAGTATTAATCTTGTCATCACTCCTTATCACCCATCCCCTACCACATGTGACTGTATGACTGCAATTTAGTCACTTTTATCCTTACAATTTTTATTGACTAGAAGGATTTCATTGCTTATTGTAACCTATGACTATTATTAAGTGTTGTACCTTATGATTCTTGACTCTTGACGGATGTATCTTTTGTTTTATGTACACTGAGAGCATTTGTACCAAGCCAAATTCCTTGTGTGTCCAATCACACTTGACCAATAAAGAATTCTATTCTATTCTATTCTATTCTATTCTATTCTATTCTATTCTATTCTATTCTATTCTATTCTATTCTATTCTATTCCATTCCATTCCATTCCATTCCATTCCATTCCATATGCCAACTAGGACTTCTATTGACTTGTTGAAGCTTTTTTCTCAAACACAGCCAGATTGTTGTTTTGGTTTCAGCTGATATCTACTCCCTGTCATGATTACCTCCTGAAACCCAGGCAAACATTAAAGCCTTTCAGGACTTTACAAAGGTCTTTCTTCTTCTTTTTGTAAGAAATTGTATTAATTTTCTATTAATTACATTTCTTAGTGCTCAATAAACATCGTGTTGCCTGGGTATTTAATTTGCTTAACAATACATATTCCATTTTTACTCTCCAACCACTGGTAAAATAAGTTCCATGTTTGATCATATTCTGTGTCTTCTTTCCATTTAATGTTCAGTCTATCCGTTTCTGCACATTCTAGTATCTTCTTAACTTTTTCTTCTGCTTGCGGTCCTTCTTCCTTTCTCCAATGTTGTACAAATAGAAACCTTGCTGTTGTTAAGACATACATACTTTTCTGATCATTTTTTTCTGGTATCATCCCTAATAATTGGTTGAAATAAATACTCTTCCAACAAAACATTATTCTTAATTCATATATTTCTAATAATTGCTTTTAATATGCATTGATATGATAACATGTGGATATTGAAACAGTAATTGAAGAAACGCATATGGGAAGCTTCCTCTCTAAGAAGCCATAGAAATTACCTGCCATGACTGGATATTTGAGATCCTCTTTCCAAACCTCATCACAGTTGGTCGGGCTCTGGATGCAAACATTGCATGTAATGCATGTGTCACAGCATAAACGGCATTGTAGATATTGTAACTTTCACCTGTCATGCTTGTTTCAAAAGTGAAATTGGGCAGATTCTGCACATTCTCCTTTCCTGTACATGGTTTCCCCCCCTTTGGTGGGATCTCTCCTAATTTATGGATCTTGCAGTCAAAGACTATTTCCCACCATCGAGGGAGAAAGACATCTCCTTGGGGGTTCAAGGGGTCTAAAGAAAGAACAAACTGATTGAATTCTGAGACATCCCCGGTGTGGTCTTTGAAATGCAAGACTCCATGGAAAGTCTTTAGATATAGCAATGTGTTTTCAGATTCCTCCACACTAAGTTTCCAATGGGAGGTTAAGATCCAAACATTCTGAAATGTTATGTTTCTCCTATTTTCATAGAAAAAAATAATCATCTGTACACTTAAAGTACAAAGATAATCTCCAAACAGAAGAATCACTTTAGTTTTTGACCAAGTGTGGAAATTGAGAAGTAATTTTTTCAGTATAATCTCAAGATCCTGTGATTTCAGCCTTTCAGAGAAGGCCAGGCAGATCTCCTTCTCCTGGAGCATTGGCTTCAGAGTTGAGACAAAACCATCTCCCCTGTCATTATCAGGGGCCAGAAGCCCAACCCAGTTCCACTGGAAATACAGGAGCAGCTGGACTAAACCCACATACTGAGGAGATTCCTTGGGATTCATCCGGAAGAAGGAAGGATGAACTCTTTTCTCTCCCTGAAATCCAACACCGAGCTGGAGAAAAAGAGATTGTTTTTTCAAAGACAAAGTAAAAGTTGATGTTGACTTTAGGGGTCAGCATTGTGAGGTCGATGGCCCCAACAGTCAGTTTGACTCATGTAGAGTAGCAAGGTTAATCTCCTTCCCGTTTTAGGAAAAGCCACCAGTTACACATTTTTATAGGTTGAGGTACATTGGAAGAAAAGAGAAAAAAACAATCTGATAGAGAGAATAAATGGCAATAAAAAGATGGCCACCATTTAATTAACTAAGAGTCATATGGTCATGATGTGCCCCTATCTTAGGAAGAGCCACCAGTTACACCAGTTACACCAGTTAAACATTTTTATTGATTGAGACTCATCAGAATACAAGAGAAAAACTAACAATCTGATGCAGAGGATGAATGGCAATAAAACGATGGCCACCCTTTAATAAAGAATTAACTAAGAGTCACATGCTCATGATGTGCCACCCCAAACCTCTACCTCTTTGCTTTTGAGTAACCTTCTGATCTCTGTCTAGTCCATATTGTATCCAAGAGAGCTCTCTTACCTGTGGGACCTTAAAGATGCTGAAGATGGAGTCCATCTGCCTTGAGGATTTGGGATTGAGACCACCAATGATGGAGAACAGAGTGCCCTTCCAGCCACATTTGTAACCTGGAACCACTTGGCCTTGTGAGGAGAGCATGGAGAGGCTGTTTAAGGCAATAAATATCTCCCTCTGGCAATGGACATAGATGTGGAAGCCAAGGGTGATGTTGGGGAGCAGAGAAAAATCCTTATTGACCTGGGAGACAGCAAACATCAATGCAAGGATCTGCTGGTAGTTACCGGGGATGAGTCTATAGTGAGAAAAACACAGGGAGTATTACAGTTAAGGTTGTTTGTTTGTAGAGTTTGCTTCAGTGTTTGGGTTGGTGCAGCAAGGACCAAATTTTATTGGGTTTGGGTTTTTTTTAAGGATCTTTCTCAGCTAAACCTGAATGGCTTTGTCAGAAAACAGACAACACTTTCCATCCATATAATGGGCTCTTTTATACCCCTCTATTATTCCTCCCACCTTCATTTTTCTCCAATGGTTGTAATACTTCCCAACTACTCCTCTTTCACACTAATAATTTAGAATCTCTCTTAGAGCAACTTCTTCAGGGGTGGTAAACATTGCTGCGCAAAGGTCTACAGTGGGAGTCACCCTCATAAATGTACTGAAGGCCATAATTCATGAGCAGTGCTGATTCCAAAGCTGAGAGGGATTTTTGTAACTCCTGAACACTGGAGTTACTGTCCAGATTAATACTGAAATTCAAATTCTTCACTATGCCAGCACAGCTTCTAATGTACTAACCTACTTCTTAGGAAGCTAGAAAAAAGTGTAATAGATAGCAGCAGCAGCACTAGATGGACTCACAACTGGCTGGCAAACCATACTCAACCAGTAGTCCTTAATGGGTCTATGTCTACATGGAGGCAAGTAAGCAGTGGGGTGCCACAAGGTTCCCTCTCAGGCCCAGGACTCCTCAATATTTTCATTAACGACTTAGATGAGGGAATAGAAGGGAAACTTACCAAATTTGCAGATGATACTAAGCTGGCAGGAATAGCTAACAGATGGATCTTCACAGACTAGAACACTGGGCTGTATCTAACAAAATGAAATTTAATGTAGAGAAAAGTAAAGTCCTACACTTAGGCAAGAAAAACCCAAACGACACATATAGACTGGTTGAAACCAGGCTCAATAGCAGGAACTGTGAGAGAGATCTTGGAGTCTTAGTGGACAACCAGTTAAATATGAGCCAGCAGTGTGCAGCAGCAGCCAAAAAAAGCTAATGCAATCCTAAATTGTATTAACAGAGGGATACAATCAAGATCAAGGGAAGTACTAATACCACTCTATAAAGCCTTAGTAAGACCACACCTAGAGTACTGCATCCAGTTTCGTTCACCACATTATAAAAAAGATGTTGAGACTCTAGAAAAATTACAGAGAAGAGCAACCAGGAAGATTAGGGGAGTGGAGATGAAAACTATGAAGAATGGTTACAGGAACTGGGCTTGGCTAGTCTAGTGAAGAGAAGGACCAGGGGAGACATGATAGTAGTGTTCCAGTATTTGGGGGGCTGTGACAGAGAGATGGGGATCAAGCTATTTTTTAAAGCGCCTGTAGGCCAGACAAGGAATAATGGATGGAAACTGAACAAGGAGAGATTTAACCTGGAAATAAGGAGAAACTTTTTGACAGTGAGAACAATCAATCAATGGAACAGAAGTTGCCCTCGGAAGTTGTGGGAGCGCCATCAGTTGAGACTTTCAAGAAGAGATTGGACTGCCATTTGTCAGAAATGGCGTAGGGTCTCCTGCTTGGGTGCAGGGTAGGACTAGATGAACTACAAGGTCCCTTCCAACTCTGATGATCTGTTATCTGTTACTCTTCATGTTTGTTGTTTATCATCTCCATGAGGAAGAGATTGAGAATTCCAGCCTGTTTTAGGAGCTTGCTACTTTATTGAGAGAAGCAGAAGATGTCTACTACACTAGGACAGTGCAGAATACTAGAAGGAGTATTTCTGAAAGAAATCCTAGAATTTAAAGCAAAGAGACCATTTATCTGTATGTTTGTCCTCCAGCTGAAACTTACCCATTCTCTAAATGAAGGTTTGATGTATTAAAGTGAGGGGCAGTAGAATCAACATTGGCTCCTATGGGCAAATTCCCACCAATAATGAGATCACCAGACCTATAGTAGTTTTTATCTAATGGGATATAATCCCTGAACACACACATGGTTTGCAGCCTCTTCGCTGTAGTTGGAGCCAGGAGCCAGAAGAGCAGCAACATCAACCATAGCATGACTCCTGCCTGGTCATTCTTATCACCTTCCCTCCTAGGACAGAAATAAAAGTTTATGTAGAAACTGATTTGAAGGTTTATCTTGAAATTTCACTGGACCTTTAGCAGATCAGACACCACCTGTGCCACCTGGATGGCCACAGAACAAATTTATAGCAAAGATGCTTCCTCTTACCTGTGTTTGGGCTGTGATTACAAAGGAAACAAAGACAAGTGAATCTCTTCAAACCGAGGAGTGAGCTCTGTGCAAGACAGGCTAAGGTCTCATCTTCTGCCCCCACCTGGAGAACTCAAACATGTTTTTATAGCTTGGAAGTTTTTGTATCTAGAAATCCACAGGGGATACACTAAGAATTACTGTACTTCTGATGATTGCAAGGAAAAACAATTTTCTATCCCTGTAGCAATAGCTTCTCATACACCCAAATGGAAAAAAAAACATGTTTGTGTTTCTTGTAATGCCCAGAGCAGATGGAGTCATGCTGAATTTGTGAATTTGACTTCTGTGAAAGAGACCCCCTTCAAACAAGATGGAGTTTGACCAGGGCCATAGTTGGTCAGCTACTCAGAGTGCTAATGGGGTTTTGTGGCACATGAGAATCAGTCGTACCTTTCTAACTGTGAGTGCTCATGCCAATGCTTGGATGGAAGTTTTCTTTTTATAACCACATGGTAGTGGATGAAATTAGAACCTGAAGTAACAGTTTCTAATCTTGTGATTTCTCCTTCATCTGATGGTTCCATTCAACGTTGGTTGTTGGGAAGATATTGGGCTCAATCCAATGTCTTTCAGGGTGCATCAATAAGGCCTTCTCAGTCAAGGTCGACTAACATTCGTATGCTGATGATATTCAGTTGTTTAATCACCGACTGACCAAGCAATACCGCCAAGGTTTTTCCTTGGTGCATGAAGGATGTTCGATGGGGAGGGACAGTCATGGTTTAAATCAACAGAGGGGTAAAATCAAGATCACATGAAATGTTAATACCGCTTTATAGTACATTGGGAAGACCACACTTGGAATACCGCATCGAGATTTGGTCACTATGACATAAAAAAAGATGTTGAGACTCTAGAAAGGGTGAAGAGAAGAGCAGCAAAGATGATGAGGGGACTGGATGCTAAAACATAAGAAGAACAGTGCCAGGAACTGGGTATGTCTAGTCTAAGAGTGAAGGACTAGAGGTGACATGATAGCAGCCTTCCAATATTTGAGGGGCTGTCACAGAGAAAAGTCTGTTAACTGCTTCTCCAAAGCACCTGAAGGCAGGAGAAAAAATAATGGATGGAACCTTATCTAGGATTGATCCAACTAAAACTAAGGAGAAATTTCCTAACAGGACAATTAATGGAAGAGAAGAGAAGAGAAGAGAATTTTTATTGGTCAAGTGTAATTGGATACACAAGGAATTTGTCTTGGTGCATATGCTCTCAGTGTACATAAAAGAAAAGATACATTCATCAAGAATCATAGCTACAACACTTAAAAATAGTCATTGGGTACAATAAGCAATCAAATCATACTAGGAAACAGTCAATAAAAATCATAAGGATACAGGCAGCAAGGTTACAGTCACCGAGTCATAAGTGGGAGGAGATGGTTGAATGGAAGAATGGGAAGATTAATAGTAATGGTAATAATAGTGCATACTTAGTAAGTAGTTGGACAGTGTTGAGGGAATTATTTATTTAGCAGAGTGATGGCGTTCAGGAAAAAAAATGTCCTTGTGTGTAGTTGTTCAGGTGCGTAGTTCTCTATTGCGTTGTTTTGAGGGTAGAAGTTGAAACAGTTTATGTCCAGGATGTGAGGGGTCTGTTAATGTTTCCACAGCCCTCTTTTTGACTAGTGCAGTATACAGGTCCTCAGTTAAGGCAGGTTGGTAGTAATTGTTGTATCACAGTTGAAGGGCTTGTCTTCAGAAGTTTAAATCCTAGGCTGTATTAACAGATGAATAGAATAAAGATCACGTGAAGTGTTAGTACCACTTTATAGTACCTTGGAATACTAAATATTAAATCCAGCTTGGTTGCTATGATATAAAAAAAGATGTTGAGACTATAGGAAGATTGCCGAGAAGAGCAAGAAAGATGATTAGGTGGATGGTGGCTGAACCTACAATGAACAATTGCAGGAACTGGGTATGTTTTCCAGTCTAGAAGGACTAGGGGTGACATGATAGCAGTCTTCCAATATTGGAGGGGCTGTCATAGAGAAAAGTCTGTCAACCTCTTCTCCAAAAGACCTAAAGGCAGGACAAGAAGTAATGGATGGAACCTCTTCAAGGAGTGATCCAACTAGAACTAAGGAGAAATTTCCTGACAGGAGAATTAATCAGTTTAAGGGCTTGTCTCCAGAAGTTCTAGGTGCTCCAACACTGGAGCCTTCTAAGAAGGAACTGGGCAACATGGTATGGGGTCTCCAGCTTCAGCAAGGGCTTGGACTCGAAGATCTCCAAGGCCCCTTCCAACTCTGTTATTCTGTTATAACATGAAGAACAAGAAAGCATTTTCAGAATTGCAAGATTTTGTTAAAACCAAGCAGTTGTGAATAATTGTTCCTCCCAGAAGTGGAACTTTTCATCTTTGATTCTGCAGGATATTTTGCTGTCCCTCTTAGGACTCCTTTGCAACCTACCAGTTTTGTGGATTATTAGTTTCTGCTCAAGGAGCAACATGGTGGCTACCTCCAAAAAAGACTTTCTAAATGTTGTGTCAGATGCAAAACATTGAGACCACATGTGAAGTTCCAGTGAGACTGATTAATTACTAGTCATGCCTATCCATAAGTAGCTAATAAATGAATGGTTTGTACTATCTTGTTGTTAGATAAGGGTCAATGGAATTCAAGAGGGACTGGACTTCGTCCATTTGTGGCTAAATAGGGAGTTTAGTCTGATTCCTCTTTTGTCTCCATGCTCCATTTCTGTCATTCCTCCTTACAGCTTCAGTTCTTTAAACAGAATAAAATTGAGCTGTGGAGAGTCTGAATGTCCATGAGAACAACAGAGAGGACAGAGGCAAGAGTGGTGGGAGGATGGAGGCAGAAAATCTTCTGTTATTGGGAACAAACCCACAGTTGAGGTGAAGCCAGCATGAATCATCCTTGAGAGGTGGGATTGTTTCCCTACCTCTGAAAGAGGACTCAGTTTGACTCCTACTCAAGGAACAATGGCTGGACCAAATCATACTGGACTATTTTGGTGGACTCTGGATGAATCTTCATTTCAGTGAGGTTCCAGGGTTGGGTGTGGGATGGAAATGCTATTGGTTGCATGTTTAGAGGAACTTAGGAAGGAGCAAGATGAGGGCAATGCATCCATTCCAGCTCAACGTGGCCTCTTGGTAGTCTTTAATGTCATCAACTGTCAAGTGCTGGAAATCAGGAGTCCAGTTGACCCAAATGAATTATTATATGCTAATGATCTCCAGAAGAATGTGATCTTCTAACAGTGAAAGCAAATTTGGCAGTAAATAAGAGTCAACAGAATTCAAGGAGGGCTGGACTTGGATGATCTCTTGGAGACTTGAGATGAATGGAGCATTTGACCCCTCCATCAGGCTCAGCCTTGTCATCTCCTACCTCAACCCTGGTTTCCACCTGCATTGGCTCTCTTATAGCCTTGACAGTCCTTAAAGAAGATGATCAAGACTGCAGATAAACACTGATATTGAACCTAATCCTTTAAAATGCTACCTTAAAAATAAACTAAATAAAATAAGGAACAAAATAAGAAAATATCCGAATTGAAATAATAAACACATCTTTTTTCCCAGTTTAACATTTTTTATTAGGTCATAAGATGAAATACAAAATACAAAAGTAAATAGGAAGACACAGTAGAAGCGAGGAGGGGGAGAGAAAAGTGAGGAGAAATTGGGGGAAAGAAAAGAAGTAGCATTGACTTCCGACTCCCTCTGTTGCTGTGAAATAAAACATTAACATTAAAACAACTTTTTGTTTTTCCATAATAATGTAAACTTGCCATTTCTAGAAAAAAAACATATCAATCTAATTCATAAAACCCAAAATCAACGTTTTGTTTTTTTCCACTTAAGGTTCAAAAGTGGCCTCCATTTGGATACAAAAGTACTTCTATTCTTTCCTTTAACCAAAATGTTCAATTTAGCCATTTCTGCCAACTTCATCAGCGTCTGTAGCAATTCATCATAGTGGGTATCCAAATGTTCTTCCATTTTTCTGTTTCAACATATGTAAGATAAAAGTTCCATTTTTTTCTCCAAGTCTTTTTCCATTAAACCCAAGAGAAAAGTTTTTGGTTTCATTTTTATTTTCATTTTAAGAACATTCTGTATTAAATATTAATCTTACTCCCACATTTCTTTGCTTTATCACATGTCTACCATAGATGGTAAAAAGTTTCTTCTTTCTTTGACACTTCCAACATTCATTTGAAATACCCTTATACATTCAGAATAATTTATCCGGTGTTAAATGCAAATAATACATCATCTTATAAAATTTTTCTTTTAAATTATAGTTTAGTGTAAATTTTAAACCTTTCATCCACATATTATCCAATTGTTCAAGCATCACATTATATCCAAAATTCTTTGCTCACTGAATCATACAATGTTTTACATCTTCACTTTCCAAATTCAATTTCAACAACATTTTATAAATCTTAGGAATAAAATATTCATCAGTACCACACAATAATATTTCCAATTCATTTTTATCAAAATCAAACCCGCAACTCTTTTTATCTGATTTAAATCATTTTTTCAGTTGTTGATATGTAAACAGTGGCAAACCTAACCTTCTAATTCAAATTCTTCCCTCAATTTTAATGTAGGTTCACCAGAGTTTGAAGATAATATAAGTTACCAAATGTCCATCAGTCTGTCTTTGCTACCATTTCTTTTCTTTAGAAAAAGCTTCTTGGGTGGGTGGGGACATCCAAAGGGGAAACTTCATATAGAACCTTGTTTTATACTTATTCCAAACTCTTAGTATGACAAGGCTAGCAAAGTGATTATTAAAATCAACATTAACTTTATCATAACATAAATAACTGTGCTATCCAAACCTTAGGTCATGGACCTTTAATTCAAGTAACCTCTTTGTCTGGTTTCCAAGTCAGTTTTGGGTTTGACACTCTTATTCTGGAAATTCACCAACTCTTTGAACCAGGCCAGACAACATGGCCAATAATATAATTTCAGCTCTGGTAAACCCAACCCCCTCTTTCCTTAGTATCTTGCAGCATTTTTTATCTAATTCTTGGTTTTTTCCTTTGCCATATAAATTTAGAAATATCTGAAATAACAAACACATCTTCAATAAGCAGTTTTCCTTCCATACAGGGCATTGGAACTTGCTAATGACACTTTGAAAACATGAAAAACAAAAGACTGACAACAGGAATGTTGTAAGCATTTGCAGAACTTGTTAAGGAATTCTTTTATAAACGAATTCCTCCTTCACATCATCATTGATTAGAAATCTTATAATATTCTAAACATGCCATAAAGATAAATATGAATGAGGCAACTCCTTGCATTAATTAGAAATTCTTATTTCTTACTATATTTTCTCTACAATTCAGATCAGGCCTCAGCAGAATAATGTAGCATTTTGGGGAAAAAATACAAGCCAAAAGAGCAGCTCCAGAGGCCAAAATGGAGAAGATCTCCACGGCCACCATGGACTTCCCTTTGGTACTCAGGTATGTGGGGAGGAAGGAGATCCAAACACTGCAAAAGACCAGCATGCTAAAAGTAATGAACTTGGCTTCATTAAAACTATCAGGCAATCTCCTAGCTAGAAATGCCACTGTGAAACTGACAAGGGCCAAAAGTCCTAGGTAAGAGAGGACAGCATAAAACATTACAGCTGAGCCTTGCTTACATTCCAAGATGGCCTCTCCAAACAAGGAGTGGAAGTCCAAATTAAGAAACGGGGGAGAGGTTCCCAGCCAAATGGCACAAAGGACTGCTTGGATCAGGGGACAGGCTATGACAATGGAGTTGGTCAATGGTTTTCCTAAGAGTTTCCTTGTCTTATTCCCTGGCTTGGTGGCCATGAAGGCCAGAACCACCATAACAGTCTTTGCCAACACAGAGGAAACTGCAAGGGAAAAGAGAATGGCAAAGGCAGATTGTTGAAAGAGACAGATGATCTTCCCTGGTTGACCAATGAAGAGGAAGGAGCACAGGAAACAGAGTAGGAGGGAGACCAGGAGGATGTAGGTGAGATCTCGGTTGTTGGCCTTGACAATTGGTGTGTCATGATGTTTATAGAAAATCACGAGAACTGCAGAGGTGATCACAGAGAAGAAAAGAGCAAGAAAAACTAAAATGTATCCCAGGGTTTCTTGATAGGCAAGGAAGTGGATCTTCTTGGCAATGCATTGGTCCTTGTTCTTATTGGAAAATTGGTCTTCTGGGCAGGGATCACAGTAAGTGGCATCTGAAATCAAAGGTCTTTGTCTAAGGATTTATTGAGCAACCACCATGCACATTATCCTTCCAACAAAGGTGGTAGGTGTTTTTCCTTTCTGCTGATGACCAACTCATAAAGAGAGTGATGAAAGAATCCCCTGTGCTATTTATGGGACATCTGAAAGAGCAAATAATCCTTCATTTATGATGATCCTGATTAGTCAGTGATGAGAATATATTCAGTTCTAGCTATCCATTCAGTGGGGCAATTCCATGGGTAATATGGCTTTCAGATTAAGTTTACTGCCTGTTTCTCCCTCACTTTATAATGGATCAAATAATGGGAAAAGCAATAGACACAATCTACATAGGTGAATGAGTTCACTCAGGGAAACGTAGTGAGAGGGGTGAGGTATAACACACAAGCAGCATACAGATACACTGAATAGTTAAATGTAGGTTTTACTTCCTGTAAACAGGTAAACAAAGTCCAACAAACAGTCCAAATCATACACGGTTAAAGCAGGTAGTATTCAATACAATCAGTCCAGGGATAATCCAAAAATGAAGTCCAGTATCATAAACAAAGTTCAGTAAATGGAGTTTGCTAACAGTTTACAAGACTCACAGCAATCCAAGCAGAATGACGATCAGGCAAAAGGCAATAGGGAAATGCAAGAAGAAGCACAAACCAGGTTTCTGGCTCCATCTTATGGCCGTCGGAAGAA
Source organism: Pseudonaja textilis (assembly GCF_049901715.1). Lineage (NCBI taxonomy): Eukaryota > Metazoa > Chordata > Lepidosauria > Squamata > Elapidae > Pseudonaja > Pseudonaja textilis. The sequence continues at coordinate 316,169,087 of NC_141990.1, read as the reverse complement.
CCTCAGCCAATCACAATTACAGCACTCTCTTAAAGGTACAACGGTATGAAATAACTATCCTGGTTTATATATTGCCAACCAAACTGTTAGGTGACTATCATTCCTAACAGTACACTTCGAACTACTCCTAAAACTAAAATCTTATGGTATCACTGGACACCTGTGTTGTAGTTGAGCAATGAGAGGCTAGACCAGGGCATGGGTGCAACAATACTTTATTGGGTCAATAAAGGACTGAACGTGCAAGCCAAGCCTGGAACTGGCTCGCAGCGATCAGCAACTGGTTGAACCCCGCAGCCTTCTTTTATAGCCAGCTGCTGGGGGAAACCAGCCTATGAGGGACAGCAAACGCCCCCGCAGCGTGAACGGACCTGGGTGGGAACTCTTGCAAGTTCCAGGGACATAACACCCCTTCCCCCCAGATGCGAACACGCATAGTCATTTAAATATGCGGGTGGTCTGTGCTGGCGCCCTGAACAGCGCAATTCGGGTGAGTTGTCAAGTCACCCAGAGTCTGCAGTGGAAGGTTGGACCGGTGGGGAATTGCGAGCTTGCACAGCGGTCTGCGTTGGCCTGGGAGTCGTAGAGCTGGCCGGTGAAGATGTGCCCCCATCTGCTGGTTCGGGTGGATCGATCATCAGATGGTCATGGTCTATGTCCTGACTCCCTGGCTCCACTGGAGGTGGTGAAGGATCACCAGGACTGGTGTTGATGTGGGTTTGGTGCGGTAGCTGAGGGCTGATCTGTGCCCATGACTCGACGTTGGCGTGGGTACCTTGGCGCCTCCGTAGCTGGTCCAGGTGCCTTTTCCAGATGCGGCCATCCTCCAGCCGGACTCGGTATGACCTGGGGCCGGTGATGGCCACGATCTCTCCTGGGATCCACAAGGGGTCTCCAGCGTAGTTCCTTGCGAACACACGTTCCTGCAAGACAAAATCTCTAACCCCCGATATTGAAGCGAGGGGAGAGTCAGGGCAGTAATGAGGGTGAAGCCTGTCCAACACTGTTCGTAGGCGTCTACCTATCAGGAGTTCGGCAGGGGATTTATTAGTGACTGTGCACGGGGTTGAGTGTTGGCTCAGCAAGAAACGGGAGAGTCTGTGGTGCCAGTCTTCCTTGCTGAACCTGGCTAATGCTTCTTTAGTGGTTCTAACGGCTCTCTCTGCCAATCCGTTGCTGGCAGGATGAAAGGGGGCCGTGAAGATGTGGCGGATGCCCAGGTTTGCGGCGAAACGACTGAATTCAGCTGAGGCAAACTGGGGGCCATTGTCGGAAACTATAGAATCTGGTAGCCCGTGTGTTACGAACAGGCGGGTCAACACCTTGGTGACTGCTTGTGTGGTGGTCGTGGATAGTTGGGCCACATCGATCCACTTCGAGTAAGAATCCACGACCACCAAGAATGTTTTGCCGTGAATTGGGCCCGCTAAGTCAATGTGGATCCTGGACCAAGGTGCGTTGGCGCTTTCCCACTTAGTAGGGGTGGTGACTGGAGGGGATGGTCTGGATTCTTGGCAGGGATGGCAAGAGCTTACCCATCTGATGATGTCATCGTCGAGGCCTGGCCACCAGACGTAGCTTTGTGCCAACGCCTTCATCCGGACGATGCCAGGGTGGCCCTCGTGTAATGCCTCCAAGACTCGGGTGCGAAGTGAGGTCGGAATGACCACTCTGGTGCCCCACAGCAAACAGCCCTGCAAACTAGATAACTCCTGTTGGCGGGTCTTAAAAGGTGTGAATTCAGTTTCGAGGTTAGTGCCCGGCCACCCCCTCCTCACCCAGTCCAGTACCTGGGCGATCGTTTTGTCTGACTTGGATTTGGTGGCGATGTCAAGGGCAGTGATGGGAAGGTCAAGCTGGGTGACCTCGAAGATAGCGTGGACTAGGGCAGGATCCTCAGCTGGAGCAGGCAGGGGGCAGCGGCTGAGAGCGTCTGCGTGGCTTAATGTTTTTCCTGGACGGTGTATGAGTTTATACGAGTATGCTGCCAGGAAAAGGGTCCACCTAGTCATTCTGGGAGACAACACTTGGGAAGTCTGTTTGTCTCCTGCTAGGAGACCCAGGAGAGGCTTATGATCCGTGACTAGCTCAAAGGTGTGGCCAAAAAGAAATTCATGAAATTTCTTCACTGCTGTGACAGCTGCTAAAGCCTCCTTATCGATTTGACTGCAATTGCGCTCTGTTGCTGAGAGCGTCCTGGAAAAGAAGGTGATTGGTGCCTCGGAGCCATTGGGTAGTCTGTGGCTTAACACAGCTCCAATTCCAAAAGGGGATGCGTCAGCTGCCAGCACCAATGGAAGGTGAGGGTCAAATTGAATAAGAACTGCATCTGAAGTGAGCAGTGATTTGACTGCGCGAAAAGCGGTGTCTTCCTTGTGTCCCCAGTGTCAAGGTGATTTTTTTATCCAAAAGTCTGTGCAGGGGCTCTGCAACAGATGCTTTGTGGGGCAGGAATGATGCATAAAAATTCAATAATCCCAAAAAGGCCTGCAGTTCTGCTTTGGTGGTTGGTGTGGGTGCCTCATGAATTGCCTTAACCTTGGACTCCAGGGAGTGAATGCCTGAGGCGTCAATTTTATAACCTAGAAAGTCCACCTGTCTAGTGGCAATGGCACATTTCTCCCTTTTTAATTTGAGGCCATGCTGTCTGAACCTCTCTAACACTGCTCTAACTCTCTGGAAGAGTTGGGGCCTGTCCCTGGCCGAGACCAAAATGTCGTCGAAGTAGGGTACTACACCAGGGAGGCCCTGCAGTATCCGCTCCATGAGGGATTGGAAAATGCCCGGGGCAACACTTACGCCAAATTGGAGACGCTTGCACCGGAAAGCACCCCTGTGGGTGACAATAGTTTGAAGTTCGGCTGTTTGATTGTCAACAGGGAACTGTTGATACGCTTGTGACATGTCCAATTTGGCAAAAATGTTGCCAGGTTCAAAAGTGTGCAATAAATGTTGAATGACGGGTACTGGGTAAGCGCTAACTTGTAAAAAACGGTTAATTGTGGTTTTGTAGTCTGAACAAATTCTCAGACTGCCGTCTTTTTTGAGGGGCGTGACAATGGGCGTCTCCCATTTGGCGAAATCTGTTGGCTCAATGACCCCTTGCTTTAATAACTTATCCAGCTCCGCATCCAGTTTAGGCCGAATGGCTAATGGGACTCTACGAGGCTTCAACCGGATTGGGACTGCTTGGGGATCGACTGAGAATGAGATAGGGGTACCATTATAACACCCCAGCTCATTGCTGAATACGTCTGAGTAGTCAGCGAATAAGGAGTCAGTGTCAGAAGCTGAGACAGCATGGACTCCTGTTAAACCTAGGCCGAGGTGGGGGAACCAATCAAGCCCCAAGAGTGTAGGGAGGTTGCCGTTAACTACCACTAGAGGCAGGTGGCCTTTGAAAGCTTTAAAATTAACAAGGAACTTGCCTTTGCTGATTACAGGGATGTCCTTCCCCTGGTAGTCCCTCAGGGTGAGCTGGCACTTCTGGAGCTGGTTTCTGGATAGTCTGGGCTGTAGTTTCTTGAGGGTGCTCCAAGAGATAATTGAGAGCGCTGACCCCGTGTCAACCTCCATACGACAAGGTTTACCTTCTAATAAAACGGAGAGTGAGATTTTACTAATGGCATGGCAAGTGTGCTTAGCATAGTAGCGAGTGCGACAGTTTAGTACTTGCCTTTGGAGTCCAGAATGTGAAAAGGAAGGGACCCTTTGTGCCGAGTTGTGAGCGGCTTGGCAGACTCTGGCGATGTGCCCCTTTTTGTGGCAATTGTTGCAGGTGGCTCCCTTGAACTTGCAGGTGGCCCTCGGGTGAGATCCACCACAGGATAGGCACAGGGTGATGTGCTTGGGTGGACTGTTGTTTTCTTGCTTGGCTCCTACCTGCGGGTGTCTGGCGTGGGCGAGGCGGTGGATGTCAGCCGAATCGCTGGGGTCCTCCTCGATGACCACCTCTTCAGAGTGGACAGAGGCTGCAATTTGCTTGGAAACAGGACCTTGGATTTTGGTGGCTGATTGTGTTGCCAACTCCGCTGCCAGGGCTTCCTCGACGGCTTGGGCAAGGTTGAGGTCCTTCCTGGCAAGTAGGCATCTTTGGAGGTGTAGGTCCTTGACCCCGCAGACGAGCTGATCGAGGAGCATGTCATCCAGGTAGCTCCCGAAACCACAGTGGAGTGCTGCAGTCCTCAGGGCAGCCATGTACTGGTTGATAGTCTCTTTCTCCGCTTGCTTCCTCATTCGGAAGGTGAACCGCCTGGCGATCTGTGAGGGTCTAGGAGAATAGTGGTTAGTGAGGATTTCTAACAGTTCTGTCCAGGGAACATTTTTTAACTCACGTGGAGCCACGAGTGCTGTGGCGGTATCAAAAACGATGGCTCCGCAGTAGCTCAGGAAAAATGATTTTTTTCGGTGCTCCCCTGCATCAGCCAGCCCTATGGCGTTGATATAGTGGTTAAAACGATTCTTGTATGACTCCCACTTCTCCTCATCCGGCTTGAACGACGGGAAGGCTGGGTTGGAGTTCATGTTGAGAATCTAGTGGCTAACTGCTGTGGAATCTCTCTGGGACAACAAGGAAAAAAGCTCTTGTGCCTTTGGCAGGCAAGTGACTTCAGCTCTGGAGAGGCTCCACAAACCTCCCTCTCTCTCTGGGTTTACAACGTGGCTAAGCTGCAACGGCTGTTGGCAGCGTTTTGATTTTCGCGCTCCTGGAGAGCGTAGGCGGCGATGGCTTAACCACTCTGATAGCGCTTTGAATTTCGCACCTGCGTAAGTGTCAGTGACTCGGAATCACAGCACCGCGCTGTATTCCGGCTTGAAATTCAAACGACAGCCGTTTGAATTTCGCGCTCTTTTGTATTGAGCGGCTGTGGCTCGCAGCGCTTCACTTTCCTCTGTAGCTTGCTAACAAGTGGCTACAGACGCTATTACTTTCGCTTTTGCTGACCGAGCTCTCCGGTGGCGCGGCTGCGGCTCAGCAGTCTAGTGACTTCAGCTGTTGCGAATTGCCTCTGGTAGCCATCCCACCCTCGTCGCCAGTGTTGTAGTTGAGCAATGAGAGGCTAGACCAGGGCATGGGTGCAACAATACTTTATTGGGTCAATAAAGGACTGAACATGCAAGCCAAGCCTGGAACTGGCTCGCAGCGATCAGCGATTGGTTGAACCCCACAGCCTGCTTTTATAGCCAGCTGCTGGGGGAAACCAGCCAATGAGGGACAGCAAACGCCCCCGCAGCGTGAGCGGACCTGGGTGGGAACTCTTGCAAGTTCCAGGGACATAACAACCTGCATAAATGGATAGAAGCATTCCTCTCAAACAGGCAACAAATGATCAAAATTGGGAGTGTCCTATCAAAATCTGTACCTGTCAATAGTGGTGTCCCCCAAGGCAGTGTTCTAGGACCAACTCTCTTCATACTCTACATCAATGACCTCTGTGATCATACTAAGAGCAACTGCATTCTCTTTGCTGATGATGTAAAGCTATTCAATACCACAGACAATTACTGCTACCCTTTAAAAAGACCTCAACTATGTGTCAGAATGGTTAAACAAATGGCAACTTCAAATCTCAACAAATAAATGCTCTGTCTTAAATATTGGCAAAAAATAATAATATCCAAAAATAAAATACAGGCTAAATAGTCAAGACCTTGTTGATGATCCAAACTTTGTCAAGGACCTTGGAATTCTAATCTCTAATGATCTAAGTGCTAGAGCCCACTGTAACTACGTAGCCAAAAAGGCATTAAGAGTTTTTAATCTAATCTTATGTAGCTTTTTCTCTGGTAAAACCTAGAAAACCTAGAACTACACCATCTTCGGTCTGATCTAAGTATAATATATAAAATCATATATTGCAATGTCCTGTCAATAAATACTTCAGCTTCAACCATAACAACACAAGAGCAAACAATAGATACAAACTCAAGGTTAACCGCACCAAACTTGACTGCAGAAAATATAACTTCAGCAACAGAGTGGTCAATGTCTGGAATACTCTACCTGACTGTGGTTTCTTCCCCAAACCCCAAAAACTTTAACCTTAGACTGTCTACTATTGAACTCACCCTTTTCCTAAGAGGTCTGTAGGGGGCGTGCATAAGTGCACCAAAGTACCTACCATCCCTGTCCTATTGTTTCTTCTTTGTTTTTCTTAAATGTATCCAGTTCATGTATCCATAACTATTTTTATACTTATACCTCTTACCTTATAACTGTTCGACAAAATACACCCCGCCCCCCAAAAGGTAAATCCCATACAAGAACAACAGATCTTTTATCCAGGAATGTTGGTGTTTTGTTTGTGTGTATATTATCCCTGCCTAAACCTCTCTGCTTTGTACTTCAGATCTGTTCATTCAGACTTTTTTGATCCCTCCTCCTATTTCAAGGAAATATAGAGAGATGGATCTCCTTTTTCTCTGGCAGGTCTATTTCCTCAGAGGTTGATAGAGCTGATGGAAGAAGCATGCACTAAATGATAAAAATTAAAGCTTTGGACCGCACACCCCACTTCTTAGTAAAAAATTGAAAGTTGGTTTTCCCAATTGGATGTTAGAGTAGGAGTGGAAATGCATATTGGGGATTCACCAATTCTTCCCTAAATCTATCCTGCAAGCAATTGCTGAGGATTAGCAAGGTTGTCCTCTGTGGTAGGGCAGTATGAGTGGATGTCAATCTCATCAGAAATGACAACAATAACAAAAATATTGATTTAATGAATGTCTTCCCTTGATTTTGGAGGATTAAGAGTTAAAGTCTGGTCTACCTGTCTGATTAGAAATGGTCCCTTCTGGACATGCATCACACTGGTAGCAGCAAACTTCCTTGCCCTCTGGAACTCTTCTCCTCTCTCCTGCATGGCACCTCTTCATGCCACACCTGGCAAAGGGGATAGTCTGAAAGAGAAATACCAATGAATTGTTTAATTGGTTCCTACATTTCTATTTCTATTCCACCTCCCCATTTCTATACGCAGAATCTCTTCTAACCAAATTGTTCACCATTGTCTATCAAAAGCCAGGAACAGCTGCTGGGGGATTCAGGTGAGTGGCATTCCCAACCTCCCAATAGATGCTGGAGATTGGAACTGGGGTTTCATCCTGCAAAGGAAGGTTTGTGACTGACCATGAGGATGCAACTCAGCAGAAATGATCCCTGGAAATCAGTGTTTCTTGTTGTAATTGCATCCTGTGTCTCAAGCAGACGTTGTTCCCTTTGTGGACTGACACAAATCAGACCTCAAATGTGTTACACGATAAGCAGATTTTTCACCAAATGACTGCCATGATTTCGGACTCAAATGATTATTTTTCAAGTTAGAAAGATGTTCTGCATTGCAGGAGAGAATTAATATTTCCCTGAATGTACAGCATTTCCATTCAGTTCTTTTTCCATTCATTCCCTTGCACTTATAACATTTCCTCGCAGCTCACATTTGTGGCCCATATAATTCCATCAGAGTTAATGGTGAAATCCTGGCCTGGGGGAGTCTCAGGATTTACTTGCCCAACCTTTATGGGGACAAAAGATTGATTGGGGAGGAGAACCCAGTTGAGAAGGTCATAACGAGCAGATCCCAATCCATCTTGTGAGAAGGAGACTTTATCTCCAGCACTGTTGTTGAACTGCACATTCCTCAAATAGGGAAGAATCTGAAATAAAAGAGACCTTTAGAAATGTGAGTATTTGGGGCCTAGAGCTTCAATGAAACATTGTGGCTTCTCTCATCACATAATAGCCATCTTGAGAAGCTCCATCTCTTGATGGTGATCTGAGGAATCGAGTGTATTTAACGCTGAAACTAAAAGTTTCCCCTTTATCCCTGGGCATGGTTTCCAACTCAAATTTCACCAAAACAGAAGAATTTTCTTTCCACATTCTAAATTTAAGTTTAGGATTTTCCTTTTGGGATACTTGGCTACATGCATTTTCCAATAGTTCCTTTGTCTAAGGTCTAGTTAACTGAAAAATGAACCTTTGAAATGAATAAATCATTTCTATCAGAACCCTGGAAAATTCCACTGACTTTCTCTAGCTCATTGTCAAAGGCTGCAGAATGCAGGAACCAGGTTTGATCAACTGGACCATGTGCAAGGAAGCATCTGACCAGGTTGGTCACTTTACTATTCAACGAGGTCCAATATTTTAGCCTTTGATGCAGGAAATTCTGATGAATTTCAGATCAGGAACCTATTAGGACCATTTTGAATCTTGCTCTGGGCTGTGGTTGTCACAGAAACAGAATCACCATATTGGAAGGGACATTGGAGGTCTTCTGTCCAACCCCCTGCTCAAGAAACAGACCCTCTACAGTTTTAGATAACTGGCTATCCTGTCTCTTCTTAAATGACTCCAGCAATGAGGCAGCCACAACCTCTATCGGTAAACAGTTCCTTAAGAAATTTCTCCTAAGTTCTAGGTTGCTTCTCTCCTTGGTTATTTTCCATCCATTGTTAATGAGAAGCTCTTTTCAAGTAGTGAGCTGAGTATCACAAGTGAAAAGATGACCCGGTCTCTGATGAATCAGAATGGGAGGACGCAGACATTTAATCAGGAACCGAAGAAATTCATATGGGGAGCTTCCAATCTAAGTGTCTATGGACTGATTCAAAGCCACAGAACTTACTTGCCATGACTGGACATCTGTGATCCTCTTTCCAAGCCTCATCATAGCTGGCTGGGCTCCGAATCCATACATTGCATGTAAAGCATGTGCCAGAGCATAAACAGCATTGTAGATATTGTAACTTTCTTCTGTCATTCTTTTTTCAAAAATGTAATTGGGCAGATTCTGCAGATTCTCCTTTCCTGTACATTGTTTTACCCGCTTTGGAGGGATCTCTCCTGATTTATGGAACCTGCACTGAAAGACATCTTCCCACCATGTAGGGAGAAAGACGTCTCCTTTGGGGTTCAAGGGGTCTAAAGATAGGAGGAAGCGGTTGAATTCGGAGACATCCTGTTAGTGTTTGGGGATAAACCCCCTAGCAGAGTATGCAGCAGCAGTCTAACCAGGCAGCCAAATGAGAGAGAGAGGCTGGGCCCAAGAGTATACACACACTTGAGACAGAAACACTGTTTGTGGTTTTAAATAGATATTTAATTCACACAGAGATTAAGAATAGTCATTCAGTCCATATGTCAATATCCAGTATATCTATCCAGTTATCAAGTTCAT